>NW_028318727.1:0-300000 GCF_062004578.1 Staurois parvus
TGGCCCTAACTAACATTTCTGTGGCCCTAAGTAACAATTCTGTGGCCCTCAGTAACAATTCTGTCTGTCCCTGAGTAACAATTCTGTGGCCCTAACTAGCGTTTCTTTGGCCCTAAGTAACAATTCTGTGGCCCTCAGTAACAATTCTGTGTCCCTGAGTAATGCTTCTCTGTCCCTAAGTAACGTTTCTCTGTCCCCAAGTAACGTTTCTGTGGCCCTAACTCTGTCCTTAATACAGAGCGGTCTGCCTCTTTTGAATGACTGGAGGCAAATGAAGAATTCTAAAATGGCCGCTATTTATAGCTCGACCATTACACAGTGCTGGCTGCCTGGCTGCTGATTGGCTAATGCGATCACATGTCATTAAGGAATGCATTATGGGTCAGCGCGCCTTGTCTGCGCACCTTCCCAGACATCCCCGCTCCGTCGCCGCACATGTCCGCCGCCATTTTAGGAAAAATTTCGATTCGCGCGTCCGAAGTAGGCTATTTTTCGGATTCGGCGCGAATAGAAAATTTTCCAATATTCGACTCGAATTCCACTTCGCCTACTTCGATTCGCTCATCTCTAGTTATATCGTCTTGCAAACATAAATGACATTTTTATGAAATCTACAGGTAAATATACTGTAGATAATAGATGTTTAGCTTGACGAGTGTTTCAAACAACTGATATTACTGCACATAAAAATTATGTAAAATAAACTAAAATGTACTTTTTTGTAAAATATACTTACAAATGTAAGTTTTTCAAAATGTTTTTTTTTGTATTATACTGATATAAAAATTTTTTTAAATGGAGTACAGATTGGTTAGGAATAACTGATGGTTTATAAGAGGTTTGAAAAGATTATTGTTGTTTAATTTATTTTTGGGATTTCTTTACCTGGTGTTATGTGCAGGACAAAGGAGAGTGCTTTGATCGTCATCAAAAATTTTACATCAATAAACATTTTCCTTACTTTTTTAAGATAGTGCATGTGGGTTTCTGTATATAACAAGGGTGGACTGACCATTTGGAAACTCAGGCACTGCCCGAGGGCCCAGGGTCAGTAGGGGGCCCCATGAGATACCCCTGGTACCTTTTTCATAGGCTTTTTTGAGTTTGGGCAAGGACACAGGGGCCCCATGATCCCCTATTTCCCAGGGGCCCCATGGTCCCCTATTTCCCAGGGGCCCCATGAGTTGTCAGCCCGCCCCTGGTATATAATTAATGTAAATATAAAACATTACTTAATGATAACTACATTCAAATTACATCCTAAATGTAGGTTACAGTTTGGCCAAAAATAATGTGAAATGGACTTTACAAACCCTAGGATTGTTCTTCCTGCATTTTCATGTTTTCAGTCTGAGTTCTCCATGTCCCTACAGCAGGTGTTCGGCCATTTGAAGAGATCCACCATTTGTGTGACCCTTTTGTACCCCCTGCAAAATGGTAATAAGGCAATAGCATTTATTGGGGTTGATTTACTAATAATAAACTAATATTGCGAAGTCTAAGCTCTCTTACCTTAGTGAAAAAAGAGGTAAAGCTGTATTTATTTTGAATATCTAGTCACACGCAAAAAAAATTAAAAATGCTTTTTTGCCCGCACAAGAAGTGAATGCAGGTTAAAAATATTTTGATGACAAAAATTTGCTTTGCTAAGTGATCAGTCTCCACTTCTATAGTAAATTGTTCGAATGTCTTTTCACATTTACCTTCCATGTTACATAGTTAGTCTGCTGAAAAAAGACAAAAGTCCATCCAGTTCAACAAATAAAAAAAAAAAGTTATATTCCCATACCCATAGAGGAAGGCAAGAAAACCCAGCAAAGCACGATACATTTGCTCCGGCAGGGAAAAAAATTCCTTCCTGATCCCCCGAGAGGCAATCAGATATTACCTGGATCAACCTATAAATGTTAGTGGTTTTGGATACATAGATATCTCTGAAACTGAGCTGTGAGCTTCAGACACGAAGAATGTGAATATTGTGTTACCTCTATAAAAAGAAGGACAAAGGCTTCTTCAAATGTTTTTCTTAGTTAACGTGGATTTGTTCATTTCTGTGCGGAGTAAGACAAACCTTTCATATCAATTGATATGAATACAGTATAATCTTATATGACGCCGGGCCTCCAGCACCCTTGATGCCAGGCATTCAGCACCCCTGACGCCGGGCCCTCAGCACCCCCTGCCACCGGGTCCTCTGCACCTCCTGCCACCGGGTCCTCTGCTACTCCTGACGCCAGGCCCTCAACACCTCCTGACACCGGGCCCTAATCACCTCCCGAAGCTGTGCACTCAACACCTCCCGACGCCGAGCCTCCAGTACCCCTGACGCCGGGCCCACATCGCCTCCTATCACCGCGTCCCACGGCTCATCCAGCCGCCGCACCACTGTGCCCACCGACGCCGTGCCACAACACCCGCGGATGCCGGCTTACAGCACCCACAGACTGCAACCAGCCAGCTGCGGCCCCAGCCGCCCACCATTCCTTCTCCCCTCCTACGATCGGTCACTGATGAACTCCAACATGGCATAACGGACTCTCCCCATCCTCATGCCCTGACCGAAACCTCCCTCCTCTCCGACCCGATCAGAATTCTGCCCACCCTAGCATGCCACCTGCACTCCTCCTCCTCGTTCTCCTCTCCTCCATCCCCAAACTTGCCTCCCTCTACCCCCCCTACTCCCCCAAAACACCTCTACATCGCACCCTTACTTCTTCCCTCCCCCCTCTACGGCTCTCACCACCTCCTCCTATTACTCCACTCCCCCGCCGACCCACAAGCCACCACCAACCGACCCACGCGCTCCTGCACCTCCCGTTCCCATGCCACCCTCCTCACCCTCCTCCTTCTCCTAACCGCCGGTGACATTTCCCCAAACCCTGGCCCTCCATCTCCCCACTCCCCACCCGGCACCCCCCTACTCACGCCAACCACCGCAACCCCCTCAATCTCATATCTGTCCCCCTCCTCCCCACATCCACCCCTCCTCTCTCGGTTGCACTCCTGAACGCTCTTTCGGTTTGCAACAAGCTCACCGCCATCCATGACCTCTTTGTCTCCCACTCCCTCAACCTCCTAGCGGTTACCGAAACCTGGATCCAAGCCACTGACTCCACCTCCCCTGCTGCCCTCTCCTATGGAGGCCTCATCTGGACCCATTCAACCAGATCGAGGGGACGCAGAGGCGGAGGGGTCGGTATGCTCCTACCACCACTGAGCACCTTCCAGGTCCTCCCTAACCCCCCCTCCCTATCCTTCTCCTCCTTCGAGGCCCACTGCATCCGGCTCTTCTCTTCCACCCTCCTATGGATTGCGGTAATCTATCGGCCTCCTGGTTCCGCATCCCCCTTCCTTGACGACTTTGCCGCCTGGCTTCACTTCTTCCTCTCCTCCGAGCTACCGACCATCATCCTAGGCGACTTCAATATCCTGATCAACGCCAACAGCCCGGCTACTTCCCAACTCCTCCTTCTAACCTCCTCCTTCGCGCTCACACAGCACACTCAGTCCTCCACCCACTCCAACGGAAACACCCTGGACCTCGTTTTCTCCCACCTCTGCACCCCCCACGACTTCACTAACACCCCCTTCCCTCTCTCTGACCATCACCTCCTCACATTCTCCATCTCCCCCTCCCTCAACTCCCCCCCCCCCCGAAGCGTCTAACCATCACCCGCAACCTCCGCAATCTGAACCCGACCCATCTCCACCCAGCAGCTGACCGTCTGTATGACAGCATCCTCCCTCTGTCATGCCCTGACCTGGCCACTACCATATACAACGACTCACTGTCAGCTGCCCTTGACTCCCTGGTACCCCTAACCACACGTAGCATTAGACCGCGACCGCTTCAACCCTGGCAAAACGACCACACAAAATGCCTCAAACGACGCAGTCGTGCTGGAGCGCTTATGGCGCAAAACCAAATCCCCTCCCACGTTCTCCCTCTATAAAGCCGCCTACCTCGCCTACACCACTTCTCTCCACGCCGCCAAGCAAGCCTATTTCATAACCCTTATCAACACCCTCTCCACCTGTCCTCATAGGCTCTTCTCTACTTTCAACTCCCTGCTCTCTCCCCCCCCCCACCCCCACCCAGCACCTCACTCACCGCCCACGAGATTGCCACTCACTTCCAAAACAAGATTGACGCAATCTGTAATGACATTGTCAACTCACAATACACCTCTCCACCCAGCCTCCCGCCCTCCTTCAACCCCTCAACCCTCCCCTCCCCTGACCTCATAGTCGCACTACCCCCCACTATACCTAACGCCCCGCACATCATCACCCCCCACCACTCCGCTCCTTCAGCCCAACTACCCCTGAGGAGGTCTCTAAGGTCTTCACTGAAGCCCGCCCCACCACCTGCCCCCTGAACCCTATCCCCTCACAGCTCCTCCAGTCACCCCCCCTCCATCATTCGCTCCCTCACCCACATCTTCAATCTCTCCTTCTCCACCGGCACCTTCCCCTCCCCTCTAAAGCACGCACACATCACCCCCATACTCAAAAAACCCTCCCTTGACCCCACTAACCTTAACAACCTTAGACCCATCTCCTTGTTGCCCTTCACTTCCAAGCTCATTGAGCGCCTGGTCTACAATCGCCTAAGCGCCCACCTCACTGATAACAACCTCCTTGACCCCCTACAGTCTGGCTTCCGCCCCCTGCACTCCACCGAAAGCGCCCTACTTAAAATCACCAATGACCTGCTAACTGCCAAAGCCAATGGCCACTATTCTATCCTCCTGCTCCTTGACCTCTCCGCGGCCTTTGACACTGTTGACCACCCTCTCCTCCTTGCCAAACTGCACTCCCTTGGCATCAAGGACGCTGCTCTCTCCTGGTTCTCCTCCTACCTTTCCCAACGCTCCTTCAGCGTCACCTACAACACTGCCACCTCCCCCTCCCTCCCCCTCTCTGTCGGGGTCCCCCAAGGCTCTGTCCTCGGGCCCCTCCTCTTCTCCATCTACACCTCCTCCCTTGGCAAACTTATTCACTCCTACGGCTTCAATTACCACCTCTATGCCGACGACACCCAAATTTACCTCTCCACCCCCCACCTCACCCCCTCACTCTCTGCCCGCATCGCCCACCTCCTAAACGACATATCAGACTGGATGTTGCTCCATTTCCTCAAACTTAACCTGTCCAAAACCGAGCTCCTGGTCTTCCCCCCACCCCGTGCCCCCCCCCCATCCTCTCCATCACTACTAACAACGCCACCATCACTCCCACCCCACACGCCAAAGTCCTGGGTGTCAATCTGGACTCCCACCTCTCCTTCCTACCCCACATCCAACTGCTATCTAGATCTTGCAGGCTCCACCTCCGCAACATCTCCAAGATACGTGCCTTCCTCACCCCAGACACCACCAAACAACTCGTACACTCCCTCATCATCTCACGCCTGGACTATTGCAACTCCCTTCTCACTGGCCTACCCAAATGAATGCTATCCCCACTCCAGTCCATCCTAAACTCAGCGGCCAGACTCATCCACCTCACCAAGCGCTCCACATCTGCCTCCCCCCTCTGCCAATCCCTTCATTGGCTCCCGATTGCCCAACGCATCAAGTTCAAGCTGCTAACCCTGACCTACAAGGCCATTCACAATGCCGCCCCGAACTACATATCTGACCTGATACCCAGATACTACCCTACCCGTGCCCTCCGCTTCTCACAGGACCTCCTGCTCTCTAGCTCCCTGGTCTCCTCCTCCCACGCCCGATTGTAGGACTTCTCCAGGACTTCCCCCATCCTCTGGAACTCCCTACCCCAATCCATCAGACTGTCACCTACCCTCCTCACCTTCAGGTGCACCCTGAAAACCCTCCTCTTCGGGGAAGCCTACCCCAACCTCACCTAACACCCAACCTCACCTAACAACTAACCTCCTCCACTCCACCCACCACTCCATCCCCCACAGCCATTTCCTCCTGTACAACCTTCCCCTCCCTCCTAGATTGTAAGCTCGAAAGAGCAGGGCCCTCGAAACCCCTCGTGTGTTGTATTGTTACTGTCTTGTCTCATGTTATGTCCCCCCTTGCTACTGTACAGCGCTGAGCATACCCTTTGGCGCTATATAAATACTGTATAATAATAATAATATGAAAACAGAATTAAATTTACATCTTGAACATTTGTAAAAATCAACACGTGAAAGTGCTGGGTCTGTTCTTTATTTGTTCATGTTTTCACTTTGAGTTCTTAATTTCCCCACAGCAGGTAGCTGGTTTATATCAAGAGAGCCACCAATTGTGTGACACATTTGTACCCACCACTTATCAAATAGAACACTTCAATCGACCAACAGATGATGGCACCATTCAGATCTGATCTTTTATTGTCTTCATGTTCCCTTTTTAACACAATAAAGGATTTAGCATCATATTCTGGCTCTTGCTGCCATCCAATGTTCGGTTGATGTCTATTCCCTAGGGGTGAGTCAGACGTCCACCTGACTGTGGATTGCAGGCAAGCAAAAATAAGCCAAATTAGTTTATAACCAAAAATTATAATTTTTAAACTTTTTTTTACAATATTATTTTATATTTTATTATTAATATTTTTTTATATTATTATTTATGGGTTTTTTTTGTTTTTTTTTACATACTGTCACCCTAGCAGTATAGTGTCACCATGGTGAAACTGTACTACTTAAGGGGGGTAATGAAGATTTTTTTTTTTTTTACAGTAATTGCTTTTACACCCATATAGGATGTAAAAGCAATCATTTCTCCTTCTCTCTAGCTGCATTCTTGCAGCCATTGAGAAATACTGAGTGAGCTGTGATTGGTCACAGCTTGTCACATGGTACAAGGCTGTTGTGAATAGCCCTGTCCCATGTGACCACTGTGATCATTCACAGATTTCACATGTAGTAAGCAATGATGTCACAAGTGACATCTTGCTTACTACTTTGCATGTGATCACTGATTGGCCTATCAGTGATCACAGGATCGGGACTTGGTACAGAGGTCCTGTCCGACGATCGGTGTTTCACTGTGTCCGGAGGACACAGCGGGCACCGGATCACGGTGCTGCACGCTCCCAGGGGGCACGCACAGCTAGAAATGGTGGGTGCCGTTTATGAACGGCAACCCGCCCCTGGAGTGCCACCGCCCTGCCGTTTATAAACAGCAGGCAGATGGCAAGTGGTTAAAAAGCAGAAGTTCACTTAGCTTCATTAACTGCTCGCCCTCCAGAGGATTTCCCCCTTTCCCAGTCAGGACATTTTTTTCGATACAGAGCTGCATTACTTTAACTGACAAGCGCGGCCTTGAAGGTAATTAAACACCATCACTTGTGCTGGCTGGTGCTGGGATTTCTTGTTATAGGGGTGTAATAGAAGGAGTAGGGTGTAAAATCCAAAACTGAACTACCAGGATATCATCCTGTATACTGGAAAATGTTTGAGTACATAATAAATGGGACTTTAACCCCCTCGCCCTCCTGAGGATTTACTCCCCTTCCTGACCAGGCCATTTTTTGCGATACAGCGCTGTGTTACTTTAACTGACAATTGCACGGTCATGCAACGCTGTACATAACTTTTTTCCCCACAAATAGAGCTTTCTTTTGGTGGTATTTCATTGCCTGTGTGTAAACAAAAAAAGACCGACAATTTTGAAAAACAAACAAAACAATATTTTTGACTATTTGCTGTAAAACATGTCCAGTAAAAAAATTTTAATGATCAAATTTCGTCATAAATTTAGGCCAAAATGTAATCTGTAAGTCTTTGCTAACTAAAAATCTCAATTTGTGTAAATTAATTGGTTTACGTGAAAGTTATAGTATCTACCAATGGCGGTATAAATACTGGAATTTTTATTTATTTATTTTTATACTAGTAATGGCGGCAAACAGCAACTTATAGCGGCACTGCGGCAGACATTCTGACACTGGGAGGGAACTGACTAACTGTTACTGACTTCCCCAGTGACACCAATACAGTGATCAGTGCTAATAAAAAGCACTGACACTGTACTAATGGCACTGGGCAGGAAGGGGTTAACATCTGATCAAAGGGTTAACTGTGTGCTGTGTGTTAGCACGCTGCTTTGTATGGCTCTGCTATGCAGAGCCATACAAAGTAGCGTGCTGGAGCTGACAGGGGAGAGATCTGTGTTGTTTACATACAGACCTCTGCCATGTCAGTGATACTCGGCGATTGCCGGTGTGCCGGAGGGGAATCATTGGCCGGGACCCGGTGATAGACATATGTGATTTTGCACTGCCCTGACACCCTGTAGCAATAGTTCTGCTATAAGGCGGTCGGGAATCGGTTAATAAGGTGATGTTTTCTTTTCCTTCAATATCCAATATCCTGAGCAAAGGAAAAAATAAGAACGTGTGCTTGCAAATGAAGTGAACAGAGCTTCAGAGTATTCAAGTTGGCATTCACTTAGCACATTCACTTGGCAGTTGACTTTGCTATTCAAACAGCCTCCATTCCTTTTAATAAATGAATCCCATTGTCTTCTCACATTTACATCACAGCTCATGTGGTTTGGATCAGTAAATACTTCTAACACTGAGCTGTGAAGAACAGGCCTAATCTTCAGAAAGCAGTAATGTGAGTTTTATGTTACATCTATAAAGAGAAGGATTTCTGAATGAATGAACATGAATATCATATCACCTCTGTACAGGTCACTGGGAGATTTAGCATTGTGAGTACAAGGTCTGGGTCTGAAAAGGGTTCAGATACAGGTAATCTGATCAATTAAAAAAAGGAACAGCAATAGGCTTGTTTTGTTGGGAAGAAAAAGAGAACTCCAATATGACATGAAGTTGGTATGATACGAAGAGAGTGAAATATGTCGCATTAAATAAAATATTGTGTTGTTGCTCTTAGGAATAGATATTCATGCAACTTTGATACGTATACGCTGCAGCCCTAATTTGTGAACCAATAACACAAAAATAAATGAAGTGCATTAAATTTGACAATACACAAGTAATAAAGCTTCACATATACAAAGTGAATAATTGTAATAGTCAGTCCCAATTCGAAAAAAAAAGTGCCCAGGTGTTGAATACTGATTGGTGCAAAAAATAACAGGTGCTCCTCTGTGCTCAATCGGTGCCCCACATGGATGTGCACTCACCGTTAGCCATGGACCACCTATCTCTAGGTTGTCTGAAGCGCCTGGTCAGGGACTAGCCCAAAGCGTGATGGGAAGAATGGCACCAATATTCATCCCTGGGAATCATGCGATCTGGCTGATAGGATGATGACCAGCGTGGATATAAATGACAGTGTAGGTTCAAAAGAGCCTTTTTAAACTTTCTCCTCTCCTCTCAGGCAGTAAACGTAAAAGTTTCAGCATGTGAACAGAAACAAAAGCAAACATCCCATAGTGTAAAACCATCATAAACTTTAATGATGGGGAGAAATTATAAGAATTAAACTCACAAGCAAAGTGCCCATAACCTGCCACTCCGTGTATTCAGCCTTTCTGCCTGTGAATAGGAACCAAGATGGCCGCTGTATTGTTGCTGTATTGTCTCCTGTTATATTGTAGCGCTGAGCAAACTGTTGGCGCCATATAAATCCTGTATAATAATAATAATACCAGCACTGCAGTATGACTTGGTGACGTGGCGAGTCGCATAAGTGCAGTACAAGCTGGTGAGGTGGTGAGTACAAGTATTGTCCCGCAACCAACAAGAATTCGCACACAGGCCGCTAGAGCCCCTAGTGTCCTTCCGGATGTGCTTGCAAGTCTCCATTCGCAGCCAACAAATTCTGCAGCACCCGTACTTCCGCCATTCACTGCCCAACCCAGAATTCAGGTAGAAACAGCAAATTTAACAACTCCCCTTGATTTTTTTGGAGCTGTTTTTCACAGAATATCTGTATGCATTGATTGTGGATCAAAGCAGTTTATATGCACAACAATTTATCGCCGCCAACCCAAATTCAAACTATGCCAGACCATTCGCATGGAAATCCATTACTGTTTCCGAGTTTACATTTTTTTGGGGGCCTACTTCTCAACATGGGCATTACTAAAAAAAATGAATTGTGGTTGTATTGGTCCGCAGACCCGATTCATCATATGCCGTGTTCTCTGCTGCCATGGCCAGGCATAGATATGAGGGTATAATGTGTTTTATGCATTTCAGCGACAATACACTCTGTCATCCTCGGGATGACCCTGAATTTGACCGGCTCCACAAAATTCAGCCCCTCGCAAATCACCTTAACCAAAAATTTGCAGATGTCTATACTCCCCAGCAAAACATCTGCATTGATGAGTCCCTCATTAATTTTTCTGGCCGCCTTGCATTCAAACAATTTCTCCCCAGCAAGTGTGCCAGATATGGGGTCAAGATGTAGAAGACCTGTGAGAGGACAACAGGCTATACTTATAAGTTTCGGATTTACGAAAGAAAAGATAGTCACGTGGAGCCCCCCGGATGCCCAGACTACATGGGGAGCAGTGGCATGATAGTTTGGGACTTGGTGTCATCCTTTTTCCATATGGGGTACCACTTATACAGGGACAATTTTTATTCAAGCGTGCCACTATTTAGACATTTGTACAATCTTAGAATTGGCGCATGTGGTACCGTGTGACCTAATGTGTGCCCACCATTAGAAGTGGGTGCATGCAGGTCGGTATATTCTAATGGTGGGCATACCACACACTTTTTCTGGTAGAGATTTCTTCTCTTTTTTTCATTCAGTCCACAGGCTGCATACAAAAAAAAAAAGAACATAGCATATACACCCAACAAGGATCAGCGATGTACTAGTACATTACAGGACTTTGAATAATTATACCAGGATGATGCTTACAGCTGCTGGCATCTTCCTGGTATTGTTTTATTTCAACCGGTGATCGGCTTTCATGTAAAAGCAATCCTAGTGGCTAATTAGCTGCAGGATTGCTTTTACAAGCAGCGGGATATGATGACCCCCCTCCCCCGCTGCCTTCCACAGCCTTCTTGGGCAGTCTCGTACCATCGGGGGAACCTGAGAATGCAGCCGGTGTTTCTGCCAGCTGACCATAGAGCTGATTGGAGACCAGAATGGTGCCAATCATCTCTATAGTCTAAGAATTCGGAAGCTACAAGCATTTTATCACTTCAGTTTCGCAGGATATAAACAGAGCCATTTGTAAATTGGGAAAGCATCTGATCACACCGATCTTGGTTTGATTAGATAATGTAAGGGCAGAGGAGATATCTAGAGTCTGATAGACCCCAGATTTCTCAAAAAAGAATATATGACAATGCCCATTGAAGTTATCGGGGATATTTGCATTCCCTGTTATAGCATTAAAAGTGATCAGAAAAAAAAAATTAAAGGTACAATGTAAAAATAATAAAAAAAAATCAAAATAACTAAAAAAAAAAAAAAAATTGCCCCTCCCATGCGCGCACACCTGTGTGCAAAGGCTTTGACCCTGTGCCAGTATGGAAACAGCGGTTGCACCATGCGTGTGAGGTATTGCCATGAACGTCAAATGGGTGCTTTTAAAGGCTTTTAAAGTGTTGCCTATGGATATTAAAAATGTTTGCAGTTTGTCGCCATTGCACGGGGCATGTGCAGTTTTAAAGCATGTCATGTTTGGTATCTATTTACTCAGCATACCATTATCTTTTATATTTTACCAAATAATTGGCCAATATATTGTGTTTTTGTGCATTAAAAGTAAAAAAAGTGTATTTTTTTTTTTAAATTTGCTTTTAAAAAATCGCTGCTCGAGTACTATGTGTCATAAAAAATTGAAGTACCCACCATTTTATTCACTAGGGTGTCTGCTTTAAAAAAATATATAATGTTTGGGGGTTTAAATTAATTTCCTAGCAAAAAATACAGATTTTTTTCATGTGAACAAAAAGTGTCAGAAAAGGCTTGATCTTCAGGTGGTTAGAAGAGTGAGTGATGTGTAGCATAAACTTCTAATGCTGGGCATAGAATGCTCCCACCCCCAAAAACTACCCCTTTTTGGAAAGTAGACACCCCAAACTATTTGCTGAGAGGCATGTTGAATCGATAGAAGAATTTATTTTTTTACCACAAGTTTTTGGAAAATGACAAAAAAAAATATTTTTTTTTCTTTACACAAAATTGTCATTTAAATGATTTACTGCTCACACATGCCATGGGTATATGTGGAATTACTCCCCAAAATGCATTCTGCTACTTCTCCCGAGTATGGGGGTACCACATGTGGGAGACGTTTTGGCAGTCTAGCCAAGTACAGGACCCCAAAATGCAATAAGCACCTTCAGGCTTTTAAAGGGCTTTATTTCCTCATTACACTTCCTGACTACCTATCACAGTTTCTGAGGCCCTGAAATGCCAGGATAGCACCTAACCCCCCCCCCCCAAATGACCCCTTTTTGGAAAGTAGACACCCCAAGGAATTTGATAAAAAGCACGGTAAGTATTTTGCAGATCTCATTTGTTGCCACAAGTTTTTGGAAAATGAAGAAAAAAAACAAAAACATATTTTTTCTATTCTTTTTTTATATTTCAAAGCCTTGTGAGAAAAAATTAGATCTGCAAAACACTCACCATGCTTCTTATCAAATTCCTTGGGGTGTCTACTTCCAGAAAGGGGTCATTTGGGGGGGTTTGGTGCTATCATGGCATGTCAGGGCCTTCGAAACTGTGATAGGTAGTGAGGAAGTGTAATGAGGAAGTTAAGCACCTTCAGGCTTTCAAAGTGGTCATTGGATTTCAGGCTCCTGTATGAGGCTAGGCTCCCAACAAGTCTCACACATGTGGTACCCCCATACTCGGGAGCAGTAGCAGAATGTATTTTGGGGTGTAATTCCACATATACCCATGGCTTGTGCGAGAAATAAATCATTTAAATGACAACTTTGTGTAAAAAAAAAAGATGTTTTTGTCATTTTCCAGAAACGTGTAGAAAAAAAAAATCTTCCATGGACTCAATGTGCCTCTCATCAGATAGCTTAGGGTGTCCACTTTCCGAAAAGGGGTCATTTGGGGGTGTTTTTACTATCCTGGTATTTTAGCACCTCAAGTAATGTGATGAGCAGTCAGAAAGTAAAAGCTGTGTAAATTCCATTATCTATCCCATAGTTTGTAGACGCTATAACTTTCACACAAAGCAATCAATATACACTTATTGGGATTTTTGGAACCAAAAACATGTAGCAGAATACATTTTGGCCTAAATTTATGATGAATTTTTAGTTTTTTTGGATATTTTTTATGACCGAAATGAGAAAATATCGTTTTTTTCAAAAAAAAAATTTCTTCAAAACTTTTTCTGGTTATAGCGCCAAAAATAAAAAGTGCACAGGTGATCAAATATCACCAAAAGAAAGCTCTATTTGTGTGAAAAAAGTACATAAATTTTATTTATGAACTGTATTGCATGACTGCGCAATTGTCAGTTAAACTAGCGCAGCGCTGTATAGCAAAAAAATGGTGTAAATTGCAGTATCTATACCATAGTTTGTAGACACTATAACGTTCACACAAAGCAATCAATATACACTTATTGGGATTTTTTTTACCAAAAACATGGAGCAGAATACATTTTGGCTGAAATTTATAACTAACTTTGAGTTTACTATATATTTTTTATAGCGAAAGTAAAAAAATATTATTTTTCTTCAAAATTTTTGGTCTTTTTTTGTTTATAGCGTGAAAAATAAAAAGCGCACAGGTGATCAAATACCACCGAAAGAAAGCTCTATTTGTGTGAAAAAAAGGACGTAAATTTCGTTTGGCTGCAGCATTGCATGACCGCGCAATTATCAGTTGAATTAGTGCAGCGCTGAGTAGCAAAAAGAGGCGTGGTCAGGAAGGGGGGTAAATCCTCAGGAGGGGGAGGGGTTAATGGCAGATTCCACAGCGTACCTTCAGCGGTCTAGTGGAGTCCATGCCTCAATGGGTTATGGCAGGTGGTCATAATATTATGGCTGATTGGTGTATGTGAATTCATTTGTTCATATAAATGTGAACTCCAGAAATGATACCGCTCAAACCTCCAGGCCATTGTAATGTAACTAATTAAACAATCGTCAAGGGGAAAATATAATTAACTCATCTAATGAGTTCAGCTAAAGATACACCAGAGAATATACAGTGGTGATTTGTTGTTTACCTGCAACAAAATGTTTGCTTTTGGTTTTAATATCACTTTATTACTGTCATGTTCTGAAAGGTTAATATGAGATTATTCCCATGAGAAGCAAGATCAGTGTTGTATAGCAGGCTGATACAATGTGGAAAACACTGTTGCTTTTTTTTTTTTTTTTTAAATTTGCACTGCTACATAGTAACAGTGAGAAATCAACAGGTATGCCTGTATGGGTACAGTGTTGCATGACCGCGCAATTGTCATTCAAAGTGTGATAGCGCTGAAAGCTGAAAATTGGCCTGGACTGGAAGGGGGTGAAAGTGCCCGGACTGGAAGGGGGTGAAAGTGTCCGGACTGGAAGGGGGGAAAGTGTCCGGACTGGAAGGGGGGGAAAGTGTCCGGACTGGAAGGGGGGAAAGTGTCTGGACTGGAAGGGGGGGAAAGTGCCCGGACTGGAAGGGAGTGAAAGTGTCCGGACTGGAAGGGGGGAAAGTGTCCGGACTGTAAGGGGGGAAAGTGTCTGGACTGGAAGGGGGGGAAAGTGTCCAGACTGGAAGGGGGTGAAAGTGCCCGGACTGGAAGGGGGGAAAGTGTCCGGACTGGAAGGGGGGGAAAGTGTCAGGACTGGAAGGGGGTGAAAGTGTCCGGACTGGAAGGGGGGAAAGTGTCCGGACTGGTAGGGGGTGAAAGTGTCCGGACTGGAAGGGGGTGAAAGTGTCCGGACTGGAAGAGGGTGAAAGTATCCAGACTGGAAGGGGGGAAAGTGTCCGGACTGGAAGGGGGGAAAGTGTCTGGACTGGAAGGGGGTGAAAGTGTCCGGACTGGTAGGGGGTGAAAGTGTCCGGACTGGAAGGGGGTGAAAGTGTCCGGACTGGAAGGGGGGAAAGTGTCCGGACTGGAAGGGGGGAAAGTGTCTGGACTGGAAGGGGGGGAAAGTGTCCGGACTGGAAGGGGGTGAAAGTGGCCGGACTGGAAGGGAGGGAAAGTGTCCGGACTGGAAGGGGGGTGAAAGTGTCCGGACTGGAAGGGGGTAAAACTGTCCGGACTGGAAGGGGGTGAAAGTGTCCGGACTGGAAGGGAGGGAAAGTGTCCGGACTGGAAGGGGGGGAAAGTGTCCAGACTGGAAGGGAGGGAAAGTGTCCGGACTGGAAGGGGGTGAAAGTGTCCGGACTGGAAGGGGGTGAAAGTGTCCAGACTGGAAGGGGGTGAAACTGTCTGGACTGGAAGGGGGGGAAAGTGTCCAGACTGGAAGGGAGGGAAAGTGTCCGGACTGGAAGGGGGTGAAAGTGTCTGGACTGGAAGGGGGATGAAAGTGTCCGGACTGGAAGGGGGGGGAAGTGTCCGGACTGGAAGGGGGTGAAAGTGTCTGGACTGGAAGGGGGATGAAAGTGTCCGGACTGGAAGGGGGGGGAAGTGTCCGGACTGGAAGATGGATGAAAGTGTCTCGACTGGAAGGGGATGAAAGTGTCCGGACTGGAAGGGGGTGAAAGTGTCTGTACTGGAAGGGGTGAAAAAAAAACACACACAGACCCCCTCCAGGGGTCTGCTATGTATTTTGGGAGAACCTTCTAAGAGAGATGTGTGCTGTTTTTTCCATTCATGCGAACTGCGGTGGGTGTGTATGGTAAGTTAACAACACTTCGACATCGTTCCACAAAACGCGGTGCGATGTGCAGAATCGGATCTCATAGGTGTGAATACCCAAGCGATCTAACTTTAGTGTGGACCCAAAAAATGGTCCTGCACCTTTTTGGTGCGGATGTGGTGCGATTGGAGCCATATATAATGTATGGCTCCACTTGCACCGCACAGAATTCGTATGTGATTTGCAGAGGAAAGCGGTGCGGTTCCTGTGTGAATCACATGTGATGGACCGCACGGCATTAGTGTGAACCCGGCCTTAATGGTACTTATTACTGGCCTCCCTACCAGGCGCGTATTTGCCGAGAGGCAAACAAGGCGTTTGCCTAGGGCGGCATTTTTTAGGGGGGGCGGCGCGGTAGGGACACTAAGTACAGGGGCGGGCAGGGGGCTGCTGTGTCTTACCTGGCTCCAGTCCCACGACGATCCAGTCCGGGAAGCGCTGCTCCTTCATTCACTCCAGCCGCTCCCTCACTCGATGTTCGCGCTGCCGCTCGGCTCCGCCTCCTCACCGGTGATTGGGCGCCAGAACTGTAGCTCGGGAAAGGCACACAGGCGGCCAATCACCGGCGAGGAGGCAGAGCCGAGCGGCCCCACGAACATCGAGTGAGGGAGCGCCCGGAGTGAATGAAGCAGGACAGCTGACCGCCCGGTAAGTGTGCCGTGCTGATGGTGCTGCTGCAACCAGGTATGCTGGCTGCAGCAGCACTTAGGTTGGAGCAGGGGTCAGCAAGTTAAGTGTCATTGGTGACAGTGGGAGGAATAGTGCCCCATCATTGGTGTCACTGATACTAATGATGGGGCATTATTCCTCCCACTGACACCAATGATGGGGCACTATTCCTCCCCCCACTGACACCAACGATGGGGCACTATTCCTCCCCCCACTGACACCAACGATGGGGCACTATTCCTCCCCCTACTGACACCAATGATGGGGCTCTATTCCTCCCCCCACTGACACCAACGATGGGGCACTATTCCACCCCCTACTGACACCAACGATGGGGCTCTATTCCTCCCCCCACTGACACCAACGATGGCACACTATTCCTTCCCCCACTGACACCAATGATGGGGTACTATTCCTCCCACTAACACCAATGTTGGGACACTATACCCCCCCACTGACACCAATGACGTGTCCATTGGTGTCAGTGGGAGGAATAGTGCCCCATCATTGGTGTCAGTGGGAAGAATAGTGCCCCATCATTGGTGTCAGTGGGAGGAATAGTGCCCCATCATTGGTGTCAGTGGGAGTAATCGTGCCCTATCTTTGGTGTCAGTGGGAGGAATAGTGTCCCATCATTGGTAACAGTGGGAGGAATAGTGCCCCATCATTGGTGTCAGTGGGAGTAATCGTGCCCTATCTTTGGTGTCAGTGGGAGGAATAGTGCCCCATCATTGGTGTCAGTAGGAGGAATAGTGTCCCATCATTGGTGTCAGTGGGAGGAATAGTGTCCCATCATTGGTGTCAGTGGGAGGAATAGTGCCCCATCATTGGTGTCAGTGAGAGGAATAGTGCCCCATCATTGGTATCAGTGGGAGGAATAGCGCCCCATCATTGGTATCAGTGGGAGGAATCGTGCCCCATTATTGGTGTCAGTGGGAGGAATAGTGCCCCATCATTGGTATCAGTGGGAGGAATAGTGCCCCATCATTGGTGTCAGTGGGAGGAATAGCGCCCCATCATTGGTATCAGTGGGAGGAATAATGCTCCATCATTGGTATCAGTGGGAGGAATAGCGCCCCATCATTGGTATCAGTGGGAGGAATAGCGCCCTATCATTGGTGTCAGTGGGAGGAATAGTGCCCCATCATTGGTGTCAGTGGGAGGAATAGTGTCCCATCATTGGTGTCAGTGGGAGGAATAGTGCCCCATCATTGGTATCAGTGGAGGGAATAGTGCCCCATCATTGGTATCAGTGGGAGGAATAGTGCCCCATTATTGGTGTCAGTGGGAGGAATAGCGGCCCATCGTTGTCAGTGGGCAGAGCCCTAATAGGAAGAGGTGGAGCCTAAAGAGGAAGGGGCGGAGTTTGCAGGTTAAAGGGCGGGGCAAATTTAGATGTAGGGGGGTGCCCAATTTTAGTCTTGCCTAGGGCAGCACAAAACCAAAATACACCACTGATCACTGCGATCGTCAAGAGCTGTAGAATTTATTTTGGGTTGTTCTTTGGTGGAAGGTTATAGTAGTAACAAGAAACACACAGCTAAATAAAAAAAAATTTTTTTTTTTTTTTACTATTTTGCTCCAGTTTTCCTTTGTTAATAAAAAAAATTCAGGAGATATCCATTACCATTTACCACCAAATGAAAGCCCAAATGTCAACGTTGCAGAATTGTGCTTAGGCATTTGGATTTGTTTTACTCTCAGGCATGAAGGGGTTAATCTCCGTCCTCCAGTAATACAGGCCAAAGCCCGGAGACACTCACTGTGGAAACATAAACTGTTGCATTGCCTTATATCAGTGCCTTCAAAATAATTGTCAGCTTCCTTTACCGCTCATCTAAAAGAATGCGCCTGGACGGGATTATATATATTGGGCGTGTATTGACCCCCTATAATTAAGGGGTCAAAGGATCTGGTAAGCCCCCATTTGATATCACGGTGGTGCAAAGTCACGTTGGAGGTTATATTGGAATGAGGATTTTTCATCATTCGTCACAGAAAAAAGAGGACTGTTCTATACACTCTATAAGGACTGTTTTATTTATATTTATTTCATGTATTGTTTTGTGGCAATGGTCCAATCATGAGCACTTTCTTGTTTATCCTTTATTGGACATATATTATTTGTATATTATTCATCAATTTTTTGAGGTATTTGTATTTCATTGAGCGAGTTTTTTATTTAATTTGTGATTTAGAGGGGATATCCTCTTGGTGTGTTTGCTGCTTTGTACACGATTTGGGTGGGTATTTGCGCAGTTCAATTATTTTATATTATTAATTTGGGGATACCCTTAATCTTCACATACCAAATCATGTGTGGCATGCAATTCACCTCCCGTGAACAGTATCTGCTCACCAACCAATGCTGTCCCCAATCTGAAATCATAGTCACACACGCGTTTGCACCCTCCTGGGCTATACACCAAATGGCTCCTGGCTCCTAGTTCCACACCAAATGGCCCCCAAGATTGTTCCTTCACTCCTCCTTTCTTCTCACCTATAGATATATTTAATATTTACACCCCGTTCACACCGATCCCGAATTTGAAATCGTGGAGGGCTCGCCTCCAGGACTTCTCCCGAGCTTCTCCCATCCTATGGAATTCTCTACCCCAATCTGTCTGTCTGTCTCCTAATCTATCCACCTTTAGACGATCCCTGAAAACCTCTCTCTTTAAAGAAGTCTATCCTGCTCTACCTAGTAAACTGCCATTTATTTCCTCCAACAGCTCATCCCCCCCACAGCTATTATCTTTTATATCACTCAACCCTTCCTCCTAGAGTGTAAGCTCCCAGGATTAGAGCCCTCTGTTTCCTCTTGTACCAAATTGTATTGTAACTGTCATGTCTACTTTCATTTTGCAAACTGTTGGCACGATATAAATCCTGTTTAATAATAATATAATAATAATATCACTTGTGCAAAAGGAATAAAGCCAACAGTGCTCTCTGTACATATGAAATCATTCAATGCATGCTTAAAGCAGAACACTCATATAAAATGCACACAAAGTGCCATGATTTGTACATTATACATATATAGGCATCTTCCTCTCACCACAAGGTCTGTATACCACCCAATAGCAGCTTGCGTGCTGGCGTGGCTCCGCCCCTATATGCGTTACTCCTATAATGTAGGCTTCCTCAGAAGGACCGGAGCAGGACAACTATCCTCACTTACTGTATATACTGTCCCAGCCACCACCATGAACTCCGTGTCCGCTGGGAGACGACCAGAAATGGTGCTGCTATGGGGTGGATTACAGATCTTGTACACCATACTGTTAGAAGCTTCTCCAGGATCGGACTCAACTACGTACTTCATTTCAGGCTCAATGGCCCCTCACCCATGATACTGCAGGTTTCAATATTGTGCACTTCGCGCTCCCACAAACTCAGGTCTCAGCAGAGAAGGAACTTTATAATAGTTGTTCAGATGGGAAACAGTCCCACTGATTAAACGTTTGGCTCGCAGTTCAGAACAGAACTTATTGTGGTTTTATATTGTAAAGCTACCAGAGGACAGATCTCCTGGAGGGGGGGTGGTATCCTGTGTGACTGGCTTACACTAGCCCACTGAAAGGGACCCTCTGAAGGTTCTATGGCAGCAGACAGTGTCCCTCATACTGTCCCCATTCAACAAGAACCTATACCTGCACTAAGCATTGTCCCTGACCAACGGGTTCCTCTCCCAATCCTGCCATTCAATCAAAGTGTTCCTGAATGAGGTAGGATCCTCTTTTAAAGACTCTCATGTTAAGATTTCCACCCAAGATCTCATGGAAATTGAGTATCCAACTGAATACCAGAGAGAAGTGAGTCCATAAGGGGACAATTCCAGGGACATATTTACCACAAGGCCAACAAGGCATTTGCCTAGGGTGACATTTTTAGAGGGGCAGCACTGCCCCCTGGAAGAAGGGACGTATGCGGCATGGGGACCATGTGTGATCTGAGAGAGGCTGCGGGCTGCTTGATGGTGTATGCAGAGCATGACTGTCATTCCCGGGGATGTCCAGAGCTGTGAAGGTGTCTTTCTCTCTTTTGCCGGGTTTGGGTGTTAGTGGAAGGCTCTCCCGGGTAGGGGGGATGGGGCAGGGGTGTTGTTGGTTGGTGTCAGGCTCTCTCCACCGTGGAGGGGGGGCGTACGATTTTTGTGTTGCCTAGGGGAGCACAAAACCTAAATACACCGCTAGACAATTCTCTTCTCAGACTCCTGCAGGCTTTCCTATCCTTTACTGCCAGCCATGGAACTAGGAATGATTGATCCGTTCCTGAACATTACTTCCAGCACAGCCATGTGAGCGTGTACTCAGTGCTTGTATCTCCAGGACTTTGGTGTGGTCAGCTTTCTCCTCCCTTTATCCCACTCCAAAACCTGTGTCAGGGGTGACGATGTTTCCTCCGTTAAGTGATGCTCCTGTCATATGTTGGACTCCTCATCTCATTATACCGTATAGAAAAATGTCACAAACTGTACAATGCCGGAATTATATACAGTATAACAATGTGATAGGATGAAACCACAAGAATGGCACTCACAGTCCACGACTACTTGGTACGCCTCGATTTATGTTACTAGTTCACCCAACTTCAGTCCTTCCTTTGACTCCTATGCATAGTTATTATTGCACATCGAGGGAATTGACAGACTGGCTCTCAGCCAGGTACCCTCCTTACTTTTCCTTCCTTCCCCTATGTTTTCTTTCTTCTTTATCTCTTTTCTTCTCGCCCTTAGTCTTACAGTATATTTGGGATGTTGGTACATCCCTGAGAGGGAAGAGACAATTACTAGCCATACCTTAAGACATATCCACTTAGGAATTTTAACTATGTAACTATGTCATATTATTCTGAATGCAAAAAGAGAGCGTCAGTGAAAGTGGTTGTAAACTTCAAACATCAAACATGAACAAAGCTGAACTTGTAGTGTGTATTTGCCTCATTCCAGAGCACTAAGTGTCATTTCTGTCTGCTGCTTCATTCCTCTGCTATCAGCATGAGTCACTTCTGATGAGTTTTCCTGACACCAAGTGAAAAATGCTGACATAGGAGGGCACAGCCTGTGATTGTAAGCCTCAGTTCTGTTCCTGTGTGCTGTGCGAAGGGGATGAGTCCCTTCCCTCCAATCAGCTCTCAGAACTCTCTTCACTGAGTATAACTTCAGCTTCCCGCCCCCTGCTTTTCAGAGCTGAGAGATCCTGCGTAAATTCTGCACTTTGAATGGATGTAGGCGACAGACAGTTATAGATAAACAGGTACAACTTATGAAGGAAGATTTGTTTAACTTCTGTGAGTCCAGTTTGGAGCTATCTGACACACTACCACCTTTACAAGAGTGGGATAAATGACAGCATTACAGTTACGCTTCATAAGACAAAAGAAAACTAGAGTTGGGGGCATTTATGTCAAATATCTCTTTGTTTGCAATTGTAAATCTGTCACTTTTTTTTTTAAAACACATTTTCGTGGCAGAATTATGTTTTAGTTTTCATTTTGTGTAAAAACTCGACTGCTATGAAAACAAACATATCTGCCTGTGTTTAACCATCCCCCCCCCCCCCGCCATATAGTAATATGATGGACGCAAGGCGGTTCTCTCGTTCTGGGAGGATGTCATATGATGTCCTCCCATTCTCACTGCGCATGCGTGGCTCAGGGAGTGCACAGCGCGGCGATCGGCGGTCGCTGTGTCTCTCGGACATAGCGGATCACCAATCATGGAAAGAGCCGAAGATGTCGGTTCGGTCATGTGATCAGCTGTGTCCAATCACAGCTGATCACATGTAAACAGGGAAATGCCGGTTATCGGCATTTCTCTCCTCTCGAGCTGTCATGATGACAGAGGAGAGGAGAGCCGGTAATCAGCTTTCCGCGGAGGGGACATGTACACTGATCATCAGGGCACTGATGATCAGTGTGCCCTGATGATCAGTGTAGCCCCAGCAGTGCCACCTGTCAGTGTCCATCAGTGCCTTATGTCAGTGCCTTGTGCCAGTGGCCATCAGTGCCACATCAGTGCCACATATCAGTGCCCATCTGAGCTGCCTTTCAGTGTCACCCATCAGTACCACCTATCAATGCCAATCAGTGCTACCTATCAGTGCCATTTATCAATGCCAATCAGTGTCACCCATCAGTGCCAGTCAGTGCCACCTATAAATGCCAGTCAGTGCCACATATCAGTGCTGCCAATCAGTGCCACCTATCAGTGCCAGTCAGTGCTGCCTATCAGTGCCATATATCAGTGCTGCCTTTCAGTGCCATATATCGGTGCTGCCTTTCAGTGCCCACCAGTGATGCCTGTCAATGCCTCCTCATCTGTGCCCATCAGTGCCACCTATTACTGTCCATCAGTGCAGCCTATCAGTGCCCATCAGTGCAGCCTCATTAGCACACATCAGTGAAGGAGAAAAATCACTTATTTACAAAATTTTATAACAAAAACTAAGAAAAAACATTTTTTTTTCAAAATTTTCAGTGGTTTTTAGTTTGTTTAAGAAAAAAAAAACCCAGAGGTGATTAAATACCACCAAAATAAAGCTCTGTCACAAAAAAATGATAAAAATATCATATGGGTACAGTGTTGCATGACCGTGCAATTGTCATTCAAAGTGTGACAACGCTGAGAGCCGGAAATTGGCCTGGGCAGGAAGGGGGTATAAGTGCCCGGTAGGCGAGGGGTTAATAAATATTCCTCGGCACGTCTAAGGTCGAATGTAATCCCTAAATATATAAATGCTGACATTTGGGACACAGCAGAAAAAGAGAGGCAGACCGTCACTAGGGGGCGACACAACCACACAAAACTTCCGGACTCTTCCATTGGTCACAACACAGACTTAACCCATAATGCTTCCATATATATTTACACAAAAAAGAACTCGTCTTCTGCTGATCTGAGACACAACTGAGCTGATAAATGTTCCCCGGAGTATATGCATTAAGTGCACTTTTACCTAATTATTGTCAGAGTTCTTTTTCAGCAACAATATGACTCCCCTTCATGTCTCTACATAACTACAATCTATACAATCTGTACTGCAGGATCATTAGAATTTAGATTGTTCTTATATGTATATAAACAGGAAAATAACCACTTGCCCCCCGGAAGGTTTTACCCCCCTTCCTGATCAGGAAATGATTTGCTATGCGGCACTTCGCTAATTTAACTGACAATTGTGCAGTCATGCAACACTGTACCCAAATGAAATTTGTATCTTTTGTTTTCCCCACAAATAGAGTTTTCTTTTGCTGGTATTTGATCACCACTGGGTTTTTATTTTTTTATTATATAAATGACAAAACAGAAAATTAAAAAAAAAAAACACAATATTTTTTTTATTTTCTGCTATAAAACATATCCAATAAAAAAAATAAAAAAATAAATAAATTTATTCATAAATTCAGGGAAAAATGTATTCTGTTATTTTTGGTAAAAAAAAAAATCCCAATAAACATTTATTAATTAGTAACCATACCTTTACCCTAGGTTCACATCTGTGTGGGTGGTGCTGCTGCGGATCCGCACAAAAAATCTCGCACAGAGTTCTAATGGCACGCAACCTGCACTGGAAAACGCAACCGTACTGGAAAATGCAACCGTACTGGAAAATGCAACCGTACTGGGGACCGAGGTTCCCGTGCGGGCTGCGTTTTCCAAAGAAGTGCAGGGACTTCTCTGTGTGTCATGGGTCCGGGAGTCCATTCAAATGAATGGGCTCTCGTGCCCGTGGAAAACGCAGCCCGCACGGCCGCATAGATGTGAACTGGGGGTAAGACTCTCACGGTCCTACTATAAGTCGCTGATCACCGCCATTACTAGTATAAAATAAATACATAAATATTACAGTACATATACCATAGTTTGTAGATGCTATAACTTTCACACAAACCAATTAATTATCTCTTTTTACATTCAGAATAACATGACATAGTCACATAGATAACATTCCTAAATGGATATGTCTTAACCCCTTCACGCCTGAGGGTAAAACAAATCTAAATGCCTAAGCACAATCCTGCAACTTTGACGTGTGTTAGTAAAACCGTACATATCATCACAACTACTCTGTACATCCAGGTGGATTATACCTTGTTTTTTTCAGGACAAATTTGGCTTTCATTTGGTGGTAAATGGTAATAGATAGCTCCTAATTTTTTTTTATTATCAAAGGAAAACTGGCCCAAAATAGTAAAAAATTTCTTTTTTTTTTAATTTAGCTGTGTGTTTCTTGTTACAACCATAACCTACCTCCATAGAACAGCCCAAAATAAATTATCCAGCTCTTGACGATCACAGCAATACCATATATATTTATGTTATTTGTTGTTTGTACCCGTAGCACAGCCCAGAAACAATAGTGTGCATTTTGTTTTTGTCTTTTTTTTTTACCTAAAATACACTGACATTAACACTAACTGACACTGATACAAATTTTTTTTAAACCCTGAACTTTGACCCTGACCTTGATCCAAACACTAACCCTGGTACTGAACTAAATCAAACCTTGATCTAGGTATTTTTCTTTATTTTTTCTTTTATTTTTTAATATTTATTTATTTATCTTCTTTTTTTTACAAACTTTTTTTTTATCTCTCTATGACAGGAGTTAGAGAGATACAATGTATCTCTCTTTTCCATTCATAAAGAGAGAAAAAACAAGGGGGCTGGGCTGCACAGTGACTGATCACTGTGATAGCCAATCAGAGGCTATCACAGCAATCACGTGACCTGAAATTGGGAGTCCCAAGTCCCGATCGTTAGAACAGGACCTGGGGCTCTCAGTGACACCGCGGTCTCTGTGCTGGGAGAGCGCCGAGCGGAGTGCTCCCAGCACAAAGACAGGTACGCAAATATGCGCTCCCACGGAAAAAAGCCCAGTTCTGTGAGGCCACATATTTGTGTGCCATCAGCATCAAGGGGTTATGGCAGGGGTGTCAAACTGGCGGCAATCCAGATGTTGCCAAACTACAATTCCCATGAGGCATTGCAAGATTGACAGTTACAAGAATGATTTCGAAAGGCCGAGGCATGATGGAACTTGTAGTTTGGCAACATCTGGATGGCCGCCAGTTTGACACCCCTGCCTTAAGACATAACTATTTAGGAATTTTAACTTTACCGCCAGCCATGGAACTTGTGACTATGTCATGTTATTCTGAATGTAAAAAGAGATAATTAATTGGTTTGTGTGAAAGTTATAGCATCTACAAACTATGGTATATGTACCGTAATATTTATGTATTTATTTTATACTAGTAATGGCGGTGATCAGCAACTTATAGTAGGACCGTGAGAGTACGGAGGGTAATCTGACACTAACTGACACTTTGTGGGAACCATTACACTAATACAGTAATCCAGAGGCGTCCCTAGTGTTGGTTTCACCGGGTGCGGTAACACTTGGTGACACCCCCTAGGACTCCGATCCATTATGCTCAATCCGCAGATCCGATCCATCCTGCAAGGATTGTCAGCTTTCTTTACAACTTACCTTTTCGTGGAGCGGGTCCGGTGTCACCCCGTATAGGTTTCATGCTGACGATCCCCGCAGGATGGTTCGGATCTGCGGATTGAGCATAATGGATCGGAGTCCGATCCATTATGCTCCCCAATCCGCAGACCCGATCCATCCTACAGGGATTGTTGGCTTGCTTTACAACTTATATTTCGTGGAGCGGGTCCGGTGTCACCCTGTGTGGTCCTGTGTCACCCGGTACGGGCCGCACCCCCCACAACTGCTTTGGGATGCCACTGCAGTGATCAGTGCTAATAATATACACTGATGCTGTACTAATGACACCGGCTGGGAAGGGGATAACATCAAAGGGTTAACTTTGTGCCTAACAGCACTTGGTGTGTGTACTGTGTGCTGATTTTACTAAGAAATGTGCTGGTTTTGCTTTGCAGGGAAACAAAACCGTCTCAACCCAGCTGTCAGGACAGAGCTCTGTGCTGTTTACAATCACAGAGCTCTGTCCTGCCATCAGATTGGCCGGGACCCGCTGATTGGCTTGTGCTGTAACTAATCACAGTACAGTCGGGGTGGCAGGTCCACCCGCTACCCAGAAAGAGCTGGACCAGGTATCAGATTTGTGATCCGGCTCAGAGAGGCCACCTTGCCCCGATGCTCCTACATGAGGAGGTCAGCAAGCAGTTGAAACAACTAAATAAAAAAGAAAACATCTTGTCAATGTTCAGGATCGTTATCAGTAATGCAAAATGAACTTTGGAGAAACTTTTTGGATGCCTGTCCTGATCATTTTGATAAAAATACTGTCAATGCAACATATTTCACTAACATGATATCATATTGGAGTTCTCTTTTTGCTTCCAAACAAACCAAACCTATTTGTTGTTCCTTTTATTTCATTGATCAGATTACCTGCATCTGAATTCTTTTCAGACCCAGACTTGTACTCACAATGCTAAATCCCCCAGTGACCTGTACAGAGGTGATATGATATTCATGTTCATTCATTCAGAAATCCTTCTCTTTATAGATGTAAGATAAAACTCACATTACTGCTGTCTGAAGATTAGGCCTGTTCTTCACAGCTCGGTGTTAGAAGTATTTACTGATCCAAACCACATGAGCTGTGATGTAAATGTGCGAAGGCGATGGGGTTCATTTATTAAATGAATGGAGCAATCAATTGTCCCTATGCCAAGTGAATACCAGCTTGAATATTCTGAAGCTCTGTTCACTTCATTTTCAAGCACACACGTTTTTTTTTTTCCTTTGCTCAGGATATTGGATATTCAAAGAAAACAAAACATCACCTTATCAATGAAGCTGAGTGAACTTCTGCTTTTTAAAATGAGCCTTTACTTGTAATACCCCTCCAGGTTGGCCCACGCTTGCCTGCAATCCACAGTCAGGTGGATGTCCAACTCACCCCTAGTGAATAGACATCATTGAACATTGGATGGCAGCAAGAGCCAGAATATGATGCTAAATCCTTTATTGTGTTAAAAAGGGAACATGAAGGCAACAAAAGATCAGATCTGAATGGTGCCATCATCTGTTGGTCGATTGAAGTGTTCTATTTGATGAGTGGTGGGTACAAATGTGTCACACAATTGGTGGCTCTCTTGACATAAACCAGCTACCTGCTGTGGGGAAATTAAGAACTCATAAAAAACATGAAGGAATAAAGAACAGACCCAGCACTTGTAATGCCATTTGAGCATGGATTTTTACAAAATTGCACCAAATGTTCAAGATGTAAATTTAATGCAGTTTTTATATAAGAATAAATGTCGGTGCAGCGCTAGATGTTGAAAAAAACCTAATGTTAGTCTTATAAACGCATATGTGAAATAAATGCGTTATGTATATATAAAGATATCAATAATAACCAGAAGTGCTCTGAAGATGGACAAATAAATAGGTATGTGAGTGTTCATGAAAAACGCATGATCATGACATGCGTAGATACATTATAATGTCCCAATTGTCTAACAAACAAGTGTGATCTTCAAATGGCTCGTGCAAAGTCCCAGAATGGTGCTATTCCTTGGGTGGATATATTAGATATACAGAGTGCGCACTTACCAGATGCGCCAATAAAAAGCGCGTTGTATAATGTACTCCAGGTGTGCAAAGGTCCCTCAAGAGTGGTCAGAGATGCAGCCTAGGGGTGGATGGCCTTCCTCAAGGTGCTGAGGTACGATGGTCCGTATTGGTAGCTCAACCTCTTCAGGGTGCTAGGACACCAACTGGGAGTGCTGCTCACTTAGCAACATCAACTCCCCGGCAGATACAGTTTTGTGTTCTGTGTGTTTTCTTCAACTTCCTTGATTAAATGTGACTTTTATTGTCACCAATAAATGTGTGTACTGTATTAGTCTGTTCTCGTAGGCAAAATTCCAGAGCAAGATTGTTCTCCTCTCAGTAAATAAACATGGATTTCAAATCAGAAAACACTAGCGAATGGCGCTAAAATCTCAGCATCACAGGTTGGACATGACAGCTGCACTCTCTCTCATTGCAGCTGTACCCCCGCTGGCTTGTTGGCCAATACCTGGCTGTGCTGGATGTTCACACTGTTGCAGGTCCTGCTCGGCTGCACTCATTTGTTATCCATCTGATGCCTGCAATCTTGCCTCAGCTCCTAGATTCTGTTAATCAAGATTTTAGCGCCATTCGCTAGTGTTTTCTGATTTGAAATCCATGTTTAGTTACTGAGAGGAGAAAAATCTTGCTCTGGAATTTTGTATAAGAATGTCCTCCTGCGCTCCACAGAGTAACTAAACAAGGCCAGCTGCTATCATCTATACCCTATACCTCGGGATGAAAAAATATCTAATAGTGGATGAAGTGCTCAGCCATGAGGGTAATAAGATAATTAACCTAAATATAAACAAATAAATACATGAAAATTAAATAAAGTGACTAGTGCTCCAAATAAATGTGCAAACAAAGCAAAATAATACAAAATAAATATAAATACAAAAATCTCCAATACATAAATATTTATAAAGTGAAGGTGATGGGGCTTCAAATCAATCAATATGTGCAAACAAAACAAAGGACCAGTCTGCCACCCAGTGGCTAAAAACTGGTACTAGATGTACACAGACTAAGTGTATAAAAAGTGACAAGTGCCCAAAAACTAAATATATATATATACAAATACACACATAATCACGTATATTAAATATGTATAAAACTGTGAATTGATGCAAAGTGAACAATCACTAAAGTGACAAGTGTAAAATAAAACAATAAACAAGTCCAAATTAAAGTGCAACAATCGTGCTATCACTCTTTTGATGTGAAATAAATAAATATATGCTTTTCCACTTCAAAGTTTTGTGCTCAGAAAAAAGAAGTGACACTCTAGTGCATATATCCTCCAATGGCTAGAGTGCCTCCTCACCTCCTTTATTTGACCCCTAAAGGTCACAAATCATATAATCAGATATTCCACCCCGATTAACTTCCAATAATACTGATGACTTCACAACACCTCATCTATCCCTCCGATATCCACTCCAAATGTATTGGGCATAGAGAGACTCAGTAATACAGTATCAGGGCCATGGAAGGGTAAACAAAGAGAAATACTTCCATAGTGTAGTACGTCAATATATTTGAATTTCCGGGTGGAGGTCGATGACGTAGTTCCGGTGATGGCCTTCCGGTTTTTCACCATCTTGAGTCCCTTAGTACACCCATAACATATGGGAAACCGTGGGTTGTATACTTGGACCATGTGAGTGATTCATCTAGCATTTTCTGATTAAATATATTGACGTCCTACACTATGGAAGTATTTCTCTTTGTTTACCCTTCCATGGCCCTGATTCTGTATTACTGAGTCTCTCTATGCCCAATACATTTGGAGTGGATATCGGAGGGATAGATGAGCTGTTGTGAAGTCATCAGTATTATTGGAAGGTAATCGGGGTGGAATATCTGATTACATGAATTGTGACCTTTAGGGGTCGAATAAAGGGGGTGAGGAGGCACTCTAGCCACTGGAGGATATATGCACTAGAGCAGGAGTCTGCAACCTTTAAGACATAAAGAGCCTCTTGGACCCGTTTCCGAGAGGGAAAAAAAGACTGGGAGCCGCAAAACCATTGCAACATTTAAAACAAATCCGACACTGCATATATTGCAAAAAGCGCTCTGGTCATGAAGGGGGTTTAAGGGCCCAGTAAGCAAAGGGTTAATCAGGGCCACAGTGTATCGTCATAATCACAATCATAGCCTTAGGTCAGTGGTGGGCAACCTTTTTTTTCAACTGAGCCAAATCTCGCCAAAACCACGATTGAAATTTATTTTGAGAGCCACATTTTTAAAACTGAAAATACATCCCCCATATAGTAATTCATCCCCCATATAGTAATTCATCCCCCATAGTAATTCATCCCCCATATAGTAATTCATCCCCCATATAGTAATTCATCCCCCATAGTAATTCATCCCCCATAGTAATTCACCCCCCATATAGTAATTCGTCCCCCATAGTAATTCATCCCCCATATAGTAATTCATCCCCCATAGTAATTCATCCCCCCTATAGTAATTCATCCCCCATAGTAATTCATCCCCCCTATAGTAATTCATCCCCCCTATAGTAATTCATCCCCCATATTAAGTCCCCAAGTCCCCCCTGTGTCAATTCACTTACCTTTGCTCCGCGCGTTCCTCTCGCCGTGTTCCCGCGCCGTTCGGGTGTAGCATGAAAATCTGTCTCCTATGAGGATCTGTCCCCCTCGACGTATCTGCGCATGTGCCAGTTTCAGGCATTAGCAGCCGATCGGCGATCTCCGGCACATGCGCAGATACGTCGAGGGGGACAGATCCTCATAGGAAACAGATTTTCATGCTACACCGGTGTTCAGGGCGGACTGTGAGAGGAGCCTAGCGGGAGCCTAGCTCCGCGGGCCGGATTAAAAGGTCCGCCGGGCCGTATACGGCCCGCGGGCGTAGTTTGCCCATTGCTGCCCTATTGCCTGTCACCTGGTGGGCAGTGTGCTCCGGAGCTGCAGCCAAGGTGAAAAAGAGCCACATGCGGCTCTGGAGCCGCGGGTTGCCGACACCCACACTAGAGCGTCACTTCTTTTTTCTGAGCACAAAACTTTGAAGTGGAAAAGCATATATTTATTTATTTCACATCAAAAGAGTGATAGCACGATTGTTGCACTTTAATTTGGACTTGTTTATTGTTTTATTTTACACTTGTCACTTTAGTGACTGTTCACTTTGCATCAATTCACAGTTTTATACATATTTAATATACATGATTATGTGTGTATTTGTATATATATATATATTTAATTTTTGGGCACTTGTCACTTTTTATACACTTAGTCTGTGTACATCTAGTACCAGTTTTTAGCCACTGGGTGGCAGACTGGTCCTTTGTTTTGTTTGCACATATTGATTGATTTGAAGCCCCATCACCTTCACTTTATAAATATTTATGTATTGGAGATTTTTGTATTTATATTTATTTTGTATTATTTTGCTTTGTTTGCACATTTATTTGGCGCACTAGTCACTTTATTTCATTTTCATGTATTTATTTGTTTATATTTAGTTTAATTAGCTTATTACCCTCATGGCTGAGCGCTTCATCCACTATTAGATATTTTCCATCCCGAGGTATAGGGTATAGATGATAGCAGCTGGTCTTGTTTAGTTACTCTGTGGAGCGCAGGAGGACATTCTTATACAAAATTCCAGAGCAAGATTTTTCTCCTCTCAGTAAATAAACATGGATTTCAAATCAGAAAACACTAGCGAATGGCGCTAAAATCTTGATTAACAGCATCCAGGAGCTGAGGCAAGATTGCAGGCATCAGATGGATAACAAATGAGTGCAGCCGAGCAGGACCTGCAACAGTGTGAACATCCAGCACAGCCAGGTATTGGCCAACAAGCCAGCGGGGGTACAGCTGCAATGAGAGAGAGTGCAGCTGTCATGTCCAACCTGTGATGCTGAGATTTTAGCGCCATTCGCTAGTGTTTTCTGATTTGAAATCCATGTTTATTTACTGAGAGGAGAACAATCTTGCTCTGGAATTTTGCCTACGAGAACAGACTAATACAGTACACACATTTATTGGTGACAATAAAAGTCAAATATAATCAAGGAAGTTGAAGAAAACACACAGAACACAAAACTGTATCTGCCGGGGAGTTGATGTTGCTAAGTGAGCAGCACTCCCAGTTGGTGTCCTAGCACCCTGAAGAGGTTGAGCTACCAATATGGACCATCGTACCTCAGCACCTTGAGGAAGGCCATCCACCCCTAGGCTGCATCTCTGACCACTCTTGAGGGACCTTTGCACACCTGGAGTACATTATACAACACGCTTTTTATTGGCGCATCTGGTAAGTGCGCACTCTGTATATCTAATATATCCACCCAAGGAATAGCACCATTCTGGGACTTTGCACGAGCCGTTTGAAGATCACACTTGTTTGTTAGACAATTGGGACATTATAATGTATCTACGCATGTCATGATCATGCGTTTTTCATGAACACTCACATACCTATTTATTTGTCCATCTTCAGAGCACTTCTGGTTATTATCGATATCTTTATATATACATAACGCATTTATTTCACATATGCGTTTATAAGACTAACATTAGGTTTTTTTCAACATCTAGCGCTGCACCGACATTTATTCTTATATAAAAACTGCATTAAATTTACATCTTTAACATTTGGTGCAATTTTGTAAAAATCCATGCTCAAATGGCATTACAAGTGCTGGGTCTGTTCTTTATTCATTCATGTTTTTTATGAGTTCTTAATTTCCCCACAGCAGGTAGCTGGTTTATGTCAAGGGAGCCACCAATTTTGTGACACATTTGTACCCACCACTCATCAAATAGAACACTTCAATCGACCAACAGATGATGGCACCATTCAGATCTGATCTTTTGTTGCCTTCATGTTCCCTTTTTAACACAATAAAGGATTTAGCATCATATTCTGGCTCTTGCTGCCATCCAATGTTCGGTTGATGTCTATTCCCTAGGGGTGAGTTGGACATCCACCTGACTGTGGATTGCAGGCAAGCGTGGGCCAACCTGGAGGGGTATTACGAGTAAAGGCTCATTTTAAAAAGCAGAAGTTCACTCAGCTTCATTGATAAGGTGATGTTTTGTTTTCTTTGAATATCCAATATCCTGAGCAAAGGAAAAAAAAAAAACGTGTGTGCTTGAAAATGCAGTGAACAGAGCTTCAGAATATTCAAGCTGGTATTCACTTGGCATACGGACAATTGATTGCTCCATTCATTTAATAAATGAATCCCATCACCTTCTCACATGTACATCACAGCTCATGTGGTTTGGATCAGTAAATACTTCTAACACCGAGCTGTGAAGAACAGGCCTAATCTTCAGAAAGCAGTAATGTGAGTTTTATCTTACATCTATAAAGAGAAGGATTTCTGAATGAATGAACATGAATATCATATCACCTCTGTACAGGTCACTGGGAGATTTAGCATTTCAACATCTAGCGCTGCATCTACATTTATTCTTATATTTGAAGGCATTGTGGTTCAACCTTTTAGTGTGTTCAGTTGCTCATTCTACACATTAGATTTAGCGCTCACTTCATTATTTTTATATAAGATTATACTGTATTCATATCAATTGATATGAAAGGTTTGTCTTACTCCGCACAGAAATGAACAAATACAAATCCACGTTAGCTAATAAAAACCATTTTAGGAAGACATTCACTGATATACAGTTTGTTAATGCAAAGAAAATAACTTTTCTTTTCTTTTTTTCTGCACAGGACATCTAACACGTAAATACAGTTTGAAACATTTTTTAAATTTAAATTGAAATAAAATAATAATAATAAAAAAATGTAATTAAATTTAAAACATTTAAAAAAAATGTTTAACTCCCTATTCACCCTTAGTTAGCCCTAATCAATCCTAACCAGTCCCTTCTTTTCTTTCTCCATTGACATTTTATTTTTAGCAGATTTTTTTTAATGTTTAATGTTTATTTTTCCATTCCTATGTCTTTTTTTGTCTTACTCGTTACTTTTTAGAGTGTCCCATAAAAAAATACACAAAATGCTTTATTTTTCGTTTGTTAATACATTTGCCACTTTGTATCAGAGCGTAACTTCAGTGTAACTATAAATGGGACATATTCCTAAATAAATTATTTAAATTCATGATATATTTACAGTAACTCTGGTTGCTGTAAACCTACCACTGGCCAAACTAAACAGAAAATAATAATAAACGGAAAATAATTAATCTTTTCTAAACAGAAAAGCATTTTTTTTGTTATTATTATTATTATACAGTATTTATATAACGCCAAAGGGTATGCTCAGCGCTGTACAGAAGCAGGGAGGACATAACATGAGACAAGACAGTAACAATACAATACACGAGGGGTTCGAGGGCCCTGCTCTTTGGGGATGGAGTGGTGGGTGGAGTGGAGGAGGTAAATTGTTAGGTGAGGTCGGGTGTTAGGTGAGGTTGGGGTAGGCTTCCCTGAAGAGGAGGGTTTTCAGGGTGCGCCTGAAGGTGAGGGGGGTAGGTGACAGTCTGATGGATTGGGGTAGGGATTTCCAGAGGATGGGGGAAGTCCTAGAGAAGTCCTGCAATCGAGCGTGGGAGGAGGAGACCAGGGAGCTAGAGAGAAGGAGGTCCTGAGAGGAGCGGAGGGCACAGGTAGGGTAGTATTTGGGTATAAGGTCAGTTATGTAGTTCGGGGCGGCATTGTGAATGGCCTTGTAGGTCAGGTTTAGCAGCTTGAACTTGATGCGTTGGGCAATCGGGAGCCAATGAAGGGATTGGCAGGGGGGGAAGCAGATATGGAGCGCTTGGTGAGGTGGATGAGTCTGGCTGCAGAGTTTAGGATCGACTGGAGTGGGGATAGCGTTCGTTTGGGTAGGCCACTGAGAAGGGAGTTGCAGTAGTCCAGGCGTGAGATGATGAGGGAGTGTACGAGTTGTTTGGTGGTGTCTGGGGTGAGGAATGTGCGTATCTTGGAGATGTTGCGGAGGTGGAACCTGCAAGATCAAGATAGCAGTTGGATGTGGGGTAGGAAGGAGAGGTGGGAGTCCAGGGTGACACCCAGGACTTTGGCGTGTGGGGTGGGAGAGATGATGGCTTTGTTAGTAATGATGGAGAGGATGGGGGGGGCATGGGGAGGGGGGAAGACCAGGAGCTCGGTTTTGGACCAGGAGCTCGGTTTTGTTATGTCATTTTAACTGTAGATTGCATAGAAAATAAAATCATTTTGGCAAGACAATGCTCCCAAAAGAAAGCCTGTGCCCCCCAAAAATAAAATATGTATTACTTTGGTACGAATATTGGCAAAGTTTTAACTGAATCAATGAGCCCAAACTTGAAATAAAATTAAAAACAAAACTGCACAGGTTTCAAAATGGAATACAAAGCTGAAATGGTTAAAAATGATCTTCTCTCTTCCATCTGCAAGCAGCTCTGCTTTTCACGCTGTATAACTCCAGGTAAGTCCATACGTAATATTATCACTCCACACATTTCCAAAGAATTACACTAAAGTATTATACTTAAAGCGGAGCTCCACCTGAAAAAAAATAAATAAAAGTCAGAAGCTGCAAAAATTGTAGACTGTAAAATACAGACACTTACCTGTCCCTCAGTCCAGCGGTGTCCTCACCACGGCTGGTTTCCCCGGCCATCTTCTCTCCCTGGTGCCGGCATCTTCAGTGTGGGCACCCGGTTGTGACAGCTTGCGGCTTCCTAGGGTGCCCACTGCACATGTGTGAGAAGTGCTGCGCATTGTGAATGGCCCCGTAGTCTTCTAGTACCTGTCATGTGTACCAGAAGACTACGAGGAGGGAGGCGGGGGTCAATTTCCACTTCCGATGGGCAGCAGAAGTGGGGCAGAAATTCGGGTACCCCCCCCCCCTCCCCCGCTCCCCAAAGGTGCCAATCCTCAATGGGGGACAAAGACTTAAAGCAGAACTTCCGCTTTTGGGTGGAACTCCACTTTAAAGTCGTTGTAGCCGTGTTAGCGCCCTGCAACAAAACAATGAAGTACTGTCTGTGATCGATTTTTCTTGCACTATGATCTTTAATTTGGAGTACAAGCTTTCAGGGAATTACATATTTGACGTAAAGCTTGTCCTGAAAATGTAAATTTTAGTGCAAATAAAAAAGTATTACAGAGAGTACTCAGCTGTTTTGTACTAAACTATTATAAATCACTACCTATGCCACATAAATGAAACTTCCACTTTGTTAGAACTCACCATTCAAAATTGTCTGTTGAAGGAAATAGCACTCTGTGCTAAGTATACATAATATTCGGACTTAATATTTTATATTTAACCGCTTTAGGACCGCCCACAGTAGATTTACTGCTACAGGGTGGCCCCTGTGCGTAGGATCATGTATATATATGTGATTCTGCATTTCCAGGTAGGGGACGCGCGCCTTACCCGCGCCGCCGATCGCGGCACCAGGTGTCAATCACCGTGTCCCGCCCGGAGATTACCCACCAGCGCCCGGTGATTACTGGCGATCACCGACAGGGAGGAGGACTGCATTGTTTACCAACAGTCCTCCTCCCTGTCAGTTTGGGCACACAGCTCGGGATGGCTGAGCAGAGCCATCCCGATCAGTGTGCTTACAGTAAAGCACACCCCCCGCCCCCTAGTAAAACATTCCCAGCACACAGTTAACCCTTTGATTGCCCCTCATGTTAACCCCTTCCTCCCCAGTGCCATTAGTACAGTGTCAGAGCTTTTTTTAGCACTGATCACTGTATTGGTGTCACTGGGGATGTCAGTGACACCAAGTCAGTTCCCCCCAGTGTCAGAATGTCTGCCGCAGTCCCACTATAAGTCGCTGATTGCCACCATAAGTTGCTAATCGAGAGTAATAGTGCTTAGTGCTTAGAGAGTAATAGTACTACATTATTATTACTATATTTATTAATATTATTAATTAATTGTTATATTTAATAAATTGTATTTATTATTATTAACATTATTTTTATTAGTATCATAATTATTATTCGTAGTAGTATTATTAGTAGTATTATTAGTAGTATTATTTAGTAGTAGTAGTACTATATTATTATTATTATTATTATTATTAATATTAGTAGTAGTACCATAAGTCGCTAATCGCAGCCATAAGTTGCTGATCGCCGCCATTATTAGCATTAAAAAATAATTCCAGTAACTATACCGCCATTTGCAAACGCTATAACTTTCACGTAAACCAATTAATTTACACGTATTGGGATTTTTTTTAGCAAAGACATGGAGCAGAATACATTTTGGCCTAAATGTATGACAAAATTAGATTTTTAAAAATTTAATTTGGGTGCAGCGTTGCATGACCGCGCAATTGTCAGTTAAAGTAACGCAGCGCCAAAACACAAACCTCTTCTGTAACCTCTTCCTGACCACCCTATAGCAGAAATACTGCTATAGGGCACCACGGGTGCACAAAATCACATATATACATGGTTTGCGCTCTTGTGGTTTTCACGCCCCTCCCAGATAGCATCAGATTGCCCTTCAGTACACCAGTCATCACATTTAACCCCTTGATTGCCAGGAACACACTCATACACAATAAACCTCCATTGCTAGTATAGTGTCTGAAAGGATCAATATCTTTGATCAGATCAGCACTATACCAGCGTTCACATTAATATAGCGTCCCCAAAAAAGCAGCGTTAGCGGGATCAGCGGGATTTTTTGGAGATGTTTGCATTGATTGTGGATCAAAGCATTTTATATGCACAACAATTTATTGCCGCCAACCCAAATTCAAACCTTGCCAGACCATTCACATGGAAACTCATTACGGTTTTCGAATTTACATTTTTTTGGGGCCTAATTCTCAACATGGGCATTACTAAAGAAAATGAATTGTGGTTGTATTGGTCCGCAGACCCGATTCATCATATGCCGTGTTCTCTGCTGCCATGGCCAGGCATAGATATGAGAGTATAATGTGTTTTATGCATTTCAATGACAATACTCTCTGTCATCCTCGGGGTGACCCTGAATCTGACCGGCTCCACAAAATTCAGCCCCTCGCAAATCACCTTAACCAAAAATTAGCAGATGTCTATACTCCCCAGCAAAACATCTGCGTTGATGAGTCCCTCATTAATATTTCTGGCCGCCTCGCATTCAAACAATTTCTCCCCAGCAAGTGTGCCAGATATGGGGTCAAGATGTAGAAGACCTGTGAGAGGGCAACAGGCTATACTTATAAGTTTCAGATTTACGAGGGAAAAGATAGTAATCTGGAGCCCCCCGGATGCCCAGACTACATGGGGAGCAATGGCAAGATAGTTTGAGACTTGGTGTCATCATTTCTCCATATGGGGTACCACTTATACGTGGACAATTTTTATTCAAGCGTGTCACTATTTACACATTTGTACAATCTTGGAACTGGTGCATGTGGCACCATGCGACCTAATGTGTGCCCACCATTAGAAGTGGGTGGATGCAGGGCGGTATATTCTAATGGTGGGCATACCACACACTTTTTCTGGCAGAGATTTCTTCTCTTTTTTTTCATTCAGCCCACAGACTGCATACGAAAAAAAAAGAACATAGCATATACACCCAACAAGGACCAGCGATGTACTGGTACATCACTGGACTTTGAATGGTTATACCAGGATGATGCTTACAGCTGCAGGCATCATCCTGATAGTGTTTTTTTCACCCGTTGACCGTCTTTCATGTAAAAGCAATCCTAGTGGCTAATTAGCTGCAGGATTGCTTTTACAAGCAGCGGGAGATGATGCCCCCCCTCCCCCGCTGTCTTCCACAGCCTTCTCAAGCAGTCCCGTGCCATCGGGGGAACCTGAGAATGCAGCCGGTGTTTCTGCCAGCTGACCATAGAGCTGATTGGAGACCAGAATGGCGCCAATCATCTCTATAGTCTAAGAATTCGGAAGCTACAAGTATTTCATCACTTCAGTTTTGCAGGATATAAACAGCTCCATTGGTAAATTGGGAAAGCATCTGATCACACCAATCTTGGTTTGGTTAGATAATGTAAGGGCAGAGGGGATATATAGAGTCTGATAGATCCCAGATTTCTCAGACAAGAATATAGGACAATGCCCATTGAAGTTATCGGGGATATTTGCATTCCCTGTGATAGCATTAAATGTGATTAAAAAAAAAATAAAAGGGACAGTGTAAAAATAATTACAAAAATAAAAATTACTTTAATTACTTTAAATCATGTCATGTTTGGTATCTATTTACTCGGCATACCATCATCTTTTATATTTTACCAAATAATTGGCCAATATAATGTGTTTTTGTGCATTAAATGTAAAAAGTGTATTTTTTTAAAATTTGCGTTTGAAAAATCGCTGCGTGAGTACTATGTGACATAAAAAAATTGCAGCACCCACCATTTTCTTAACTAGGGTGTTTACTTAAAAAAATATATATAATGTTTGGGGGTTTAATTTAATTTTCTAGCAAAATACACAGATTTTTTTCATGTGAACAAAAAGTGTCAGAAAAGGCTGGATCTTCAGGTGGTTAGAAGAGTGAGTGATGTGTGGCATAAACTTCTAATGCTGGGCATAGAATGCCCCCACCCCCCCAAAACGACCCCTTTTTGAAAAATAGATACCCCAAAATATTTCCTGAGAGGCATGTTGAATCAATAGAAGAATTTATTTTTTTACCACAAGTTTTTGGAAAATGACAAATTTTTTTTTTTTACATAAAATTGTCGCTTAACCTCTTTCCGCCCGGCCTATGGCCAATTAGCAAAAACCCTCACCTTTTCGGGTGGAGGCCATATGGCGTCCTTTCGGGTATGCGCAGTTTGCGCTCCTGCAGAGCCACGCAGCGGTGCGATCTGTCACCGGCCATGTACCTAAGACCGATGACAGATCTGAGTACCGGCCCCATTGCCGGTACCATGTAACCTGCTGTGACCAATCACAGCAGGTCGCATGACCGTTGTATATAATGGATGGCTTCATTTATGCCATCCATTGTATACTAGTGTGGCTAGCTGTGAATGGTCACAGTGATCACATGCACAAGCTGGGCCAATCACAGCCCAGCTGTTTCATGTGATTAGCCGTGGCCAAATCACAGCTAAGCACAAAAAAAAACCCTGAATGAATCGATGTCATTCGGTAAATACTTGCTTATAGCAAAGTAATTCTTTGCTGTAAGCAAATTGTGTAAAAAAATAAATAAATAAATACTGATCACTTCCCCAAAGTAGTACAATGTTACTATGGTAACCTTGTACTACTTTGGTCATAGTGAAATATGAAAAATAATCTTTTTTTTCATTTTATTATTTATAGCACCAAAAATAAAAAGCGCACAGGTGATCAAATACCACCGAAAGAAAGCTCTATTTGTGTGAAAAAAGGACGTAAATTTTGTTTGGGTGCAGCATTGCATGACCGTGCAATTATCAGTTGAATTAGTGCAGCGCCGAGTAGCAAAAAGAGGCGTGTCATTAAGGAGGGTAAATCCTCTAGAGGGCAAGTGGTTAATTTTCTATTCTATTCTAGTCTATTTTACTATATTTTGCTATTCCATTACATTCTATTCAGCTCTGTTTTATTCTACTATTTTCTATTCTGTTCTTTTATTTTCTATTTTATAAATTTCTATTCTATTTCATGCTAGTCCTTATTTTTTATCCTATTCTGTTTTATTCTATTCTATTATTTTCTGTTCTATTCTTAAAATTTCTACTCTATAATATTCTAGTCTATTTTAGTATATGTTTGCTATTCTATTCAATTACATTCTATTCTACTCTGTTTTATTCTACTCTTTTCTATTCTGTTCTTTTATTTTCTATTTTATGCATTTCTATTCTGTTTCATGCTAGTCCTTTATTTTCTATCCTATTCTGTTTTATTCTATTCTTTTCTGTTCTATTCTTAAATTTTCTATTCTATTCTATTTTATTATATTTTTGCTATTCTATTACATTCTAGTCTACTCTTTTATTTTCTATTTTATTCATTTCTATTCTATTTCATGCTAGTCCTTTATTTTCTATCCTATTCTGTTATATTCTATTTTATTATTTTCTGTTTTATTCTTTAATTTTCTATTCAAGTCTATTTTACTATATTTTTGCTATTCTATTGCATTCTATTCTATTCTGTTTTAGTCTACTCTTTTCTTTTATGTTCTTTTATTTTCTATTTTATTCATTTCTATTCTGTTTCATGCTAGTCCTTTATTTTCTATCCTATTCTGTTTTATTCTATTCTATTCTTTTCTGTTCTATTCTTTAATCTTCTATTCTTTTTTGTTCTATTCTTTAATTTTCTATTCTTTTCTGTTCTATTCTTTAATTTTCTATTCTAGTCTATTTTATTATATTTTGCTATTCTATTACATTCTATTCTAATCTGTTTTATTCTGCTCTTTTCTATTCTAATCTTTTAATTTCTATTTTATTCATTTCTATTCTGTTTCATGCTAGTCCTTTATTTTCTATCCTATTCTTTAATTTTTGATTCTATTCTACTCTAGTCTATTTTAATATATTTTTGCTATTCTATTACATTCTATTCTACTCCGTTTTATTCTACTCTTTTCTATTCTGTTCTTTTTTTTTATTTTATTCATTTCTATTCTGTTTCATGTTAGTCCTTTATTTTCTATCCTATTCTGTTTTATTCTATGCTTTTCTGTTCTATTCTTAAATTTTCTTTTCTATTCTAATCTTTTTTATTATATTTTTGATATTCTATTACATTTCATTCTACTCTGTTTTATTCTACTCTTTTCTATTCTGTTCTTTTATTTTCTATTTTATTCATTTATATTCTGTTTCATTCAAGTGCTTTATTTTCTATCCTATTCTGTTTTATCCTAGTCTATTCTTTTCTGTTCTATTCTTTAATTTTCTATTCTATTCTAGTCTATTTTATGATATTTTTGCTATTCTATTACATTCTATTCTACTCTGTTTTAGTCTACTCTTTTCTATTCTGTTCTTTTATTTTCTTTTTTATTCATTTATATTCTGCTTCAGGCTAGTCTTTTATTTTCTATCCTATTCTGTTTTATTCTATTCTTTTCTGTTCTATTCTTTAAGATAGCAGTGACTTCCAAGGCTGCCACCCCTGAGCTTGCCACCCCCACATCTTCACCCAACTTGACAAATCTGTTTGGGTGCACAAACCCAGGGCCGGCCTTCCTTTTCTGTGAGTCCCTACCACTCCCTCTCGTTACAGTAACCCATCTTCCTACCTGATAATCCTGATTAGCCCCTCCACATCAATCCCATTAGCTACCTGCTTAGAGAGTAGTAGTACTACATTATTATTACTATATTTATTATTATTATTATTATTATATTAATTGTTATATTTAATTAAATTGTATTTATTATTATTAATATTATTTTTATTAGTATCATTATTATTATTCGTAGTAGTATTAGTAGTATTATTTAGTAGTAGTAGTACTATATTATTATTATTATTATTATTATTAATATTAGTAGTTGTAGTAATATGGTTCCCTACCAATAATTTTCCTATTATTATATAATAAGTAATAATTGGGGAAAATGATTAGTAGGGAACTATATTACTACTAATAATAATAATAATTTATAGAAATAAATTATTGATGGGGAAATACTGTATATTTGTAGTAGTAATGTTTTATTTTATTTATTTATTATTAGATAATATACTACACGTTTTCCTATCTCACACTGTGATGTGGTCATTTATTGTTTGTCGTTTCCATTACAAAGTTATTGACAGTTGCCTGAATACATTGAGCTATTGCCTTCTGTTTGCATCAGTAAGAGAAAACATGTCTGAAAACAAAGATAATTCTCTATCAACGGGGATAATTTTCTGTTCTTTAAAACCTTCCCTTGGGCCCGGCCTTGGAGAACATTCACAGTCTGCACTCCTAAGGAAGGAAAGTCCTTAGTGAGCTCATTTAAATTTGCGATGTAAGAAAAGCAACCATTACATTAGTTACAATTCACCCGACGAGTAATTACAGGTGTGGGCATTAGAGATTACCGTCTACACCAAGAGAATATTTCAGTCTAGATGTTTGTAAAAAAAAGAATTACACTCCATTATCTGATTATCTAATAATAAATCCCATTGACCAAACAGGCACTAAGTTCAAATCAAAGTTTAAATCAATTGGACAGCAGAGCTTGCAATCTGATTGCTTATCTTACACAGACTGACCAATCCAGACTAAGATGTATTGTAACTCTATGAAGACATCCTTTCATTTATTTGATTAACTTATAAAAAAATATATTTTTTTATTTATAATTATAAAAAATATAATAAAGTCTGCTTTTGGGTTTCATACGGCTTTAATGAATAATGGGCGAGCCATCACACTTCACGGACAAACACACTTCATCAGGGAAAAGGACTCCACTATCAGTGATGCAGGAAAATACAAATACAAAAATGTAAAAATATATTTGATACTTTTACATCTTTGCATTTGTCTTATGAATTTGGTCTTAAAGAGTTAATAAACCTCGGACCCTGCATTCACTATATCTGCTCTCACCGGACCCTGTATCTACTTTATCTGATCTACCTGAACGTTCACTATATATATATGGTCTCCCAGGACCCCGCATTCATTATATCTGGTCTCCCAGGACCCCGCATTCATTATATCTGGTCTCCCATGACCCTGCATTCACTATATCTGGTCTCCCAAGACCCTGCATTCACTCTATCCACTCTCCCCGGACCCTGCATTCACTCTATCCACTCTCCCCGGACCCTGCATTCACTATATCTGGTCTCCCCGGACCCCGCATTCACTATATCTGGTCTCCTCAGACCCTGCATTCACTATATCTGGTCTCCCCGGAACCTGCATTCACTATATCTGGTCTCCCCAGACCCTGCATTCACTATTTCCTGTATCCCTGGACCCTGCATTCTTTATGTCTGGTCTACCCTCACCCTGCATTCACTATATCCAGTATACCTGGACCCTGCATTCAATATATCCGCTCTCCCCAGACCCTGCATTCACTTATCCGATTTCCCCGGACCCTGCATTCACTATATCTGGTCTCCCCGGAACCTACATTCACTATATCTGGTATCCTAGAACCCTGCTTTCACTATATCTTGTTTCCCCAGACACCGGAATGCACTATATATGGTCTCCCTGGAACCTGCAGTCACTATATCTGGTCTCCCAGGACCCTGCATTCACTCTTTCCTGTATCCCTGGACCCTGCATTCAATATATCTGGTCTACCCTAACCCTACATTCACTATATCCGGTCTCCCAGGACCTTGTGTTCATTATATCTGGTCACCCCTGACCCTGCATTCACTATATCTGCTCTCCCCGGACCCTGCATTCACTATATCTGGTCTCCCCGGACCCCGCATTCACTATATAAGATCTACCAGGACCCTGCATTTACTCTATCCACTCTCCACGGACCCTGCATTCACTATATCTGGTCTCCCCGGACCCTGCATTAACTAAACCCTCTCTCCCCGGACCCCGCATTCACTATATCCGGTCTCCCCGGAACCTAAATTCACTATATCCGGTCTTCCTGGACCCTGCATTAATTATATCTGGTCTCGCAGGACCCCACATTCACTATATCTGGTCTCCCCGGACCCCGCATTCACTATATCTGCTCTCCCCGGACCCCGCATTCACTATATCTGCTCTCCCCGGACCCCGCATTCACTATATCTGCTCTCCCCGGACCCTGCATCCACGATATCCGATCCCCCAGGACCCTGCATTCACTATATCCAATATACCTGGACCCTGCATTCAATATATCCATTCTCCCCAGACCCTTTATTCACTTTATCTGGTCTCCTCGGAACCTGCATTCATTATATTTAGTCTCCAAGGACCCTGCATTCACTATTTCCTGTATCCCCGGACTCTGCATTCACTATATTCTGTCTCCCCGGACCCTGCATTCACTATATCTGGTCTCCACGGACCCTGCATTCACTATATCCTGTCTCCCCGGACCCTGTATTCACTATATCCTGTCTCCCCGGCCCCCTCATTAACTATATCTGGTCTCCCTGCATCCTGCATTCACTATATCTGGTCTCCCCGCATCCTGCATTCACTATATCTGGTCCCCCAAACCCTGCATTCACTATATCTAGTCTCCATGGACCCTGCATTCACTATATCTGCTCTCCCCGGACCCCGCATTCACTATATCTGGTGTTTCTGGACCCTGCATTCACTATATTAGGTCTACCAGGACCCTGCATTCACTAAATCCGCTCTCCCCGGACCCCGCATCCACTATATCCGGTCTCCATAGACCCTGCATTCACTATATCCGGTCTCCCCGAACCTTGCATTCACTATATCCACTCTCCCCAGACCCTGCATTCACTATATCTGGTCTCCCCAGACCAAGCATTCACTATATCCGGTCATCCAGGACCCTGCATTCACTATATCCGCTCTCCATAGACCCTGCATTCACTATATATGGTCTACCCGAACCCTGCATTCACTATATCCGCTCTCCCCGGACCCTGCATTCACTATATCTGCTCTCCCCGGACCCGCATTCACTATATCTGCTCTCCCCGGACCCGCATTCACTATATCCGCTCTCCCCGGACCCTGCATTCACTATTTCTGGTCTCCCCGGGCCCTGCATTCACTATATCCGCTCTCCCCAGACCCTGCATTCACTATATCTGGTCTCCCCAGACCAAGCATTCACTATATCCGGTCATCCAGGACCCTGCATTCACTATATCCGCTCTCCATAGACCCTGCATTCACTATATATGGTCTACCCGAACCCTGCATTCACTATATCTGCTCTCCCCGGACCCCGCATTCACTATATCCGCTCTCCCCGGACCCTGCATTCACTATTTCTGGTCTCCCCGGGCCCTGCATTCACTATATCCGCTCTCCATAGACCCTGCATTCACTATATATGGTCTACCCGAACCCTGCATTGACTACATCCGGTCTCCCAGTGCCCTGCATTCACTATATCTGGTCTCCGTGGACCCTGCATTCACTATATCTGGTCTCCCAGGACACTGCATTCACTATATTTGGTCCCCCCAAACCCTGCATTCACTATATCCACTCTCCTCAGACCCTGCATTCACTATATCTGCTCTCCCCGGACCCCGCATTCACTATATCCGGTCATCCAGGACCCTGCGTTCATCATATCCGCTCTCCCCGGACCCTGCATTCACTATATCTGCTCTCCCCGGACCCTGCATTCACTATATCTGCTCTCCCCGGACCCCGCATTCACTATATCTGCTCTCCCCGGACCCCGCATTCACTGTATCTGCTCTCCCTGGACCCCGCATTCACTATATCTGCTCTCCCAGGACCCTGCATTCACTATATCCGCTCTCCCCGGACCCTGCATTCACTATATCTGGTCTCCCCAGACCAAGCATTCACTATATCCGGTCATCCAGGACCCTGCATTCACTATATCCGCTCTCCATAGACCCTGCATTCACTATATATGGTCTACCCGAACCCTGCATTCACTATATCCGCTCTCCCCGAACCCTGCATTCACTATATCTGCTCTCCCCGGACCCCGCATTCACTATATCCGCTCTCCCCGGACCCTGCATTCACTATTTCTGGTCTCCCCGGGCCCTGCATTCACTATATCCGCTCTCCATAGACCCTGCATTCACTATATATGGTCTACCCGAACCCTGCATTGACTACATCCGGTCTCCCAGTGCCCTGCATTCACTATATCTGGTCTCCGTGGACCCTGCTTTCACTATATCTGGTCTCCCCGGACCCTGCATTCACTATATCTGGTCTCCAAAGACCCTGCATTCACTATATCTGGTCTCCCAAGACCCTGCATTCACTATATCCTTTCTCCATGGACCCCGCATTCATTATATCTGGTCTCCCCGGACCCTGCATTCACTATATCTGGTCTCCCCGGAACCTGCATTCACTATATCCGCTCTCCGCAAACCCTGCATACATTCTATCAGGTCTCTCAGGACCCTATATTCACTATATCCGGTCTCCCTGGACCCCGCATTCATTATATCCGGTCTCCCCGGACCCTGCATTCACTATATCTTGTCTCCCAGGACCCTGCATTCACTATATCTGGTCTCCCCAGACCCTGCATTCACTATATCTGGTCTCCCAGGACCCTGTGTTCACTATATCAGGTCTCTCCGGACCCTGCATTCACTATATCCGCTCTCCCCGGACCCTGCATTCACAAGATCAGGTCTCCCTGGATCCTGCATTCACTATATCCACTCTCCGCAGACCCCGCATTCACTATATCTGGTCTCCCAGTTCCTTGCATTCATTATATCTGGTTTTCCCTATGACTCTGCATTCACTATATCCGCTCTCCCTGGACCCTGCATTCACTATATCCGCTCTCCCTGGACCCTGCATTCACTATCTCTGGTCTCCTACAGTACACAGAACATGGAAATGAAGTTATTGCATTACATTATATTTTTCAGCATGTACAGGACTCTGCTGCTGAGATGATACTGCCATCTTGTGTTCATTCAGGACATCACTGGATCTTCATCATACCTGGTGCAAAATACACCTCCGGAACCTGAGTGCATTTTATATGTTTTAATTGATGAATAAAAGTTTTACAGGATAAAGCACCATGTCGAGTTCTTTTTAATGAGGAATATGGCTGATATAAAGACGCTCATCAGGAGGGAGCTTACTTTGGAGTCTTTATTCAGCAAGCTGATCTTCTGAGTCCATATGGGACCAAAAGTGCAGATAGATCGTACCATTGTATAATGTGCGTCACACTGCGTGAGGGGGGCAGATATATGGTGGAGGACGTCTCTGCACCGGAATTAATGACAGATGTACATATTTCTCATTATCCAAAGGAGGGTTCACTGAATGAACACATTATTGATTGAATTAGATTTTTTTGAAGTACTCTTATTTTGGTTCACACTTAAAATATTCTTTATTTTTTGTGTGGTTTTTGTTTTTTATATATATATAGATAGAGACAGAGACACACAGAGACATAGAGACACACAGAGACATACAGAGACACACAGAGACATAGAGACATAGAGAGACACACAGAGACATAGAGACACACAGAGACATAGAGACACACAGAGACATACAGAGACATAGAGACACACAGAGACACACAGAGACATACAGAGACATAGAGACACACAGAGACACACAGAGACATAGAGACACACAGAGACATACAGAGACATACAGAGACACACAGAGACATAGAGACATAGAGAGACACACAGAGACATAGAGAGACACAGAGACATAGAGAGACAGAGAGACATAGAGACACACAGAGACATAGAGACATAGAGATAGATATATTCATATTTTTTTTCTACTATTTTTTCTTCTAATATATATTTATTTCTTCACTTGGTTATTTTTGGTTATATAATGGTTTGTTTCATGTTGTTAAGTTAACAACACCCCAAAATCGGTCCGCAAAATGTGGTGCGATGTGCAGAATCGGATCGCATAGGTGTGAATACCCGTGTGATCCGATTCTAGTGCGGAACAAAAAAAAGGGTCCTGCATCTTTTTTGGTTAAGATGTGGTGCAATTTGAGCCATACAAAATGTTCGGCTCCGATCACACCGCACAAAAGTCGCATGTGATTGGCAGAGTAATGCGGTGCGGTTCCTATGTGAATGACATGTGATGTACCGCACCACATATATGTAATACCGCTTTTATCCTTGCATTGTGTTCAATGTGCCATTCCCTTTTTCTACACAGGATGGCGACAAAGTCCACAAATGTTACAGAGCCAACTTCCAGACAGCGACTTTCTAGATGTCCCTTCACTGCCCAGCGATCCCTCATTTATATTACACAGCCATGCCAACACTGTGCCTGAGCCAGCCGGGTTCACACTGATGCGGTGCCGCATATCGCATGTGATTCACATAGGAACCGCACCGCATTCCTGTACACATCACATGTGATTTGTGTGCGGTGCGATTGGAGCCGTACATTATGTATGGTTCAAATCGCACCACACCCACAAAAAAAAAGTGCAAGACCCTCTGCTGTGAAACTGACAGATCTCTCCCTCTGTACAGAGCTCTGTGTTGTTTACCAGCACAGGGCTCTGGGCTGTGATTGGACACAGCGATCAGCAGGTCCCGACCACGAATCATTGGCTGGGACTTGCTGACAGGCTTCCGCTGTGTGCAATCACAGCAGGAGTAGGTGGGCGGGCCAAAACCCAGCGGTAGGCGGGGACTTACAGGCACATTGGTTTGCCTCCAGCGGCCACCAATCCACAGTACATTCTGAGCGGGCGGTTCTGGGAATTCCTTGGGGGCCCCCCAGGTCACCACAACTAGTGTCCCCATTGGAGGATTCCCCCCCCAAGTCACCACAACTAGTGTCCCCATTGGAGGATTCCCCCCCCAGGTCACCACAACTAGTGTCCCCATTGGAGGATTTTCCCCCCAGGTCACCACAACTAGTGTCCCCATTGGAGGATTCCCCCCACCCAGGTCACCACAACTAGTGTCCCCATTGGAGGATTTCCCCCCCCCCCAGGTCACCACAACTAGTGTCCCCATTGGAGGATTTCCCCCCCAGGTCACCACAACTAGTGTGCCCATTGGAGGATTTCCCCCCCAGGTCACCACAACTAGTGTCCCCATTGGAGGATTTCCCCCCCAGGTCACCACAACTAGTGTCCCCATTGGAGGATTTCCCCCCCAGGTCACCACAACTAGTGTCCCCATTGGAGGATTTCCCCCCCAGGTCACCACAACTAGTGTCCCCATTGGAGGATGTCCCCCCCAGGTCACCACAACTAGTGTCCCCATTGGAGGATTTCCCCCCCAGGTCACCACAACTAGTGTCCCCATTGGAGGATTCCCCCCCCCCCCAAGTCACCACAACTAGTGTCCCCATTGGAGGATTTCCCCTCTGTTACTTTTATGGGGACAACACAAAATTTGGGATTTTCTTTTATTTTTACTTCTTTTACAATAAAAACTCGGAATACACTAGTCTGCACTCTGCGGGTCGGTTGTTGGAATCGATGCGATTCCCGCACCCGTAACCACCCGCAGCCGCAATATGCTTCTCTTGTGAGACGCAGGGGGGCCCCACGCATCGCATCCCGCAGTACAATGGTGGTACGATCGCAGATGCAGGAACAGCATGGAAGACACATGGGGGGGTTTTCTGTTCAGATGCGTTTCAGAAAAGGTTCATACACCATTTCCTGGCGTGCACCACGGGCATAGCAGCCCATTCGAATGAATGCAAACGCAGGCCGCATGACCTGCACTAGTGTGAACCGGGCCTAAGGTGTGCGTTTTTCATAGGTTGTGACTCAAAAAAAAGCATCAACACTACAACGCGTGTGCGTTTTTGACACATTTTTGCTACATTTTCAATGCATTTCAATCCTGGTTCACATCAATGAAGTTTGCATTTGTCCATTTTGCAGTGCGTTTTGGCATGTACGTTTTTGATGCGTTTTGCATTTAAAAGAAAAAAAAATTAGCTAACTTGTTGCTGGGCAGATTAAAAATGCATAAAAAAACACAACAAATGTGCATTTTTTAAGCGTTTTTGCTGCGTTTTCAATGCATTTCAGGACTGGTTCACACCAATGCAGTTTTGTCCATTTTGCAGTGATTTTTGCACATGCGTTTTTGATGCTTTTTTTATGTGTTTTGCTTTTTTGAATGTTTGAGTTTTTCTCGTCAACTTGTTGCCGGGCAGATTAAAAACACAAAACGCATCAAAGAAGCAACACGTGAGTTTTATGTGTTTTTGCTGCATTTTCAATACGTTTCAGGCCTGGTTCATACCAATGCAGTCTGAGTTTTGTCAGTTTTTCAGTGCGTTTTGCATTTTTGTTGCTTTTTTATGCGTTTTGTGATTTTTTTTTTTTTGGACAACTTGTTGCTGGGCACATTAAAAATGCAAAACGCATCAATAACATGTCAAACGCAACAAAATTGCACTACATGCATTTTCTGCAGCATCTCCATTGAAGTTTATTGAACCAACAACGCAATGTTTTACGTTTATAAAAGTCCCCGACCTTTCCAAAAACGCAGCAGCTCAAAGAAGCACAGATGTGAACGTGTTCCATAGGAAACCATGTTAAATAGACTGTAGTGCGTTTCTGCAAAAAGCCCTGAAATACGCATTGCTGTGGACCAGGCATCAATGGGGAGGTGCGTATGTGGTGCATTTTCTTTTTTTTAACTTGCCAAATATGCACCAAAAATGCGGCAAGCAGGATTTTTAACACCGCAAGGGAAGTGCAATGGACCCGTGTGAAGATGTACATTGAATATAAAGGGATGCATTTTTCTTGAGCTTTTTTGTGACTTTTTATGCAAAAGCGCTTCAAAAACTGCTCGGCGTGCAAGCAGACTATTAAAAAGTGATGAAAATAAATTCATATTCATTTACATTCATGATATTAATTCAGTCATTTGTTTTGATTAGCTGTGATTGGGCAAAGCTGATCACGTGATACAGATGGGCTGTGATTGGCCCTGTCTGTACCATGTGATTGCTTTGATCAATCACAGCTAACAACATAATTGTACACAATGGATGGCATGACAGGAAGCCATCCATTGTATATGATTGACATGTAGTCTGCTGTGATTGGTCACAGTGATCACATGACACTGGCAACGGGCCGATGTAGTGATATGTCATCGGCTGTGTCCCATGGACAGTGACAGATCGCGCCACTGCGCAGCCCCGCGGGCGGCTCATTTTGACAGCACATCATATGACGCCCAATCACAACGGCGAGTGTCCCGCCCGTCCGTCAGTCTGCTATAGGCGGGGCAGGAAGGTGTTACCCACTTGCCCTCCTGAGGATTTACCCCCTTCCTGACCACGCCTCTTTTTGCTACTCAGCACTGCACTAATTCAACTGATAATTGCGCGGTCATGCAATGCTGCACCCAAACGAAATTTACGTCCTTTTTTCACATAAATAGAGCTTTTTTTCGGTGGTATTTGATCACCTGTGCGCTTTTTATTTTTCGCTCTATAAACAAAAAAAGACTGAAAATTTTGAAGAAAAACAATATTTTTTACTTTTGGCTATAAAAAATATATAGAAAACTCAAAGTTAGTCATAAATTTAGACCAAAATGTATTCTGCTCCATGTTTTTGGTAAACAAATCCCAATAAGTGTATATTGATTGCTTTGTGTGACAGTTATAGCGTCTACAAACTATGGTATAGAGAATGGAATTTACACCATTTTTTTGCTATACAGCGCTGCGCTAGTTTAACTGACAATTGCAACGGTCATGCAATATGGTACATAAATGAAATTTATGTCCTTTTTATAACACAAAAAGAGCTTTCTTTTGGTGGTATTTGATCACCTGTGCGCTTTTAATTTTTGGCTCTGTAAACAAAAATTTTGAGAACATTTTTTAAAAAAAAAAAACAATATTTTCTCATTTCTGTCATAAAAAATATCCAAAAAAACTAAAATTTCATCATAAATTTAGGCCAGAATGTATTCTGCTCCATGTTTTTGGTTAAAAAAAATCCCAGTAAGTGTATATTGATTGCTTTGTGTGAAAGTTATAGCGTCTACAAACTATGGGATAGAGAATGGAATTTACACAGCTTTTACTTTCTGACTGCCTATCACATTACTTGAGGTGCTAAAATACCAGAGGAGTACAAACACCCCCAAATGACCCCTTTTTCGGAAATTAGACACCCTAAGCTATCTGCTGAGAGGCATATTGAGTCCATGGAAGATTCTGTTTCTGGAAAATTACAAAAATATATTTTTTTTTACACAAAGTTGTTATTTAAATTATATATTTCTCGCAAAAGCCATGGGTATATGTGGAATTACACCCAAAATACATTCTGCTACTTCTACTGAGTATGGGGGTACCACATGTGTGAGACTTTTTGGGAGCCTAGCCACATACAGGAGCCTGAAATCCAATGACCACTTTGAAAGTCTGAAGGTGTGTAGCTTCCTCATTTCACTTCCTCACTACCTATCACAGTTTCGGAGGCCCTGACATGCCAGGATAGCACCAAACCCCCCAAATGACCCCTTTTTGGAAAGTAGACACCCCAAGGAATTTAAATAGAGGCATGGTGAGTATTTTGCAGATCTAATTTTTGAAATATAAAAAAAGAAAAGAAAAAATATGTTTTTGTTTTCTTCATTTTCCAAAAACTTGTGGCAACAAACGAGATCTGTAAAATACTCACCATGCTTCTGATCTAATTCCTTGAGGTGTCTACTTTCCAAAAAGGGGTCATTTGGGGGGGGGGGGTTAGGTGCTATCCTGGCATTTCAGGGCCTCCGAAACTGTGATAGGTAGTCTGGAAGCATAATGAGGAAATAAATCCCTTTAAAAGCCTGAATGTGCTTATTGGATTTTGGGGTCCTGTACTTGGCTAGACTGCCAAAACGTCTCCCACATGTGGTACCCCCATACTCGGGAGACGTAGCAGAATGTATTTTGGGGAGTAATTCCACATATACCCATGGCATGTGTGAGCAGTAAATCATTTAAGTGACAATTTTGTGTAAAAAAAAAAAAGAAAAAAACTTTTTTAGTTTGTTATTTTCCAAAAACTTGTGGTAAAAAAATAAATGTATCTATTGATTCAACATGCCTCTCAGCAAATACTTTGGGGTGTCTACTTTCCAAAAAGGGGTCGTTTTGGGGGGGTGGGGGCGCTTTCTGCCCACCATTAGAAGTTTATGCCACACATCACTCACTCTTCTAACCACCTGAAGACCAAGCCTTTTCTGACACTTTTTGTTCACATAAAAAAAACAGTCTTTTTTGCTAGGAAATTAATTTAAACCCCAAACATTATATATTTTTTAAAGCAGACTTATTAGTGAATAAAATGGTGGGTGCTGAAATTTTTTCTGTCACATAATACTCAAGCAGCGATTTTTCAATTGCATTTTTTTTTTAAAAATACACCTTTTTTTACTTTTAATGCACAAAAACACAATATATTGGCCAATTATTTGGTAAAATATAAAAGATGATGGTATGCCAAGTAAATAGATACCAAACATGACATGCTTTAAAACTGTGCATGCCCCGTGCAATGGCGTCAACCTGCATACATTTTTAATATCCATAGGCAACGTTTTAAAAAGCCTTTACAAGCTACCATTTTAGATTTACAGAGGAGGTCTAGTGTTAGAATTACTGCCCTCGATCTGACGTTCACAGCAATTCCTCACATGCATGGTGCAACTGCTTTTTCCATACTGGCTCAGGGTCAAGGCTCATGAATGCAGGTTCGTGCGTGCGCGGGGGGGGGGGGGATGTGGGGTGAGGGTACTTTTTTTTTCTTTTTTTTAAGTTATTTTGATTTTTTTTATTATTTTTACACTTTTTCTTTCTTTTTTTTTTTTTCAATCACTTTTAATGCTATCACAGGGAATGCAAATATCCCCTATGAATTCAATGGGCATTGTCATAAATAATTTTTTCAGAAATCTGGAGTCTATCAGACTCTAGATATCCCCTCTGCCCTTACATTACCTAACCAAACCAAGATCGGTGTGATCAGATGCTTTCCCAATTTACAAATGGCGCTGTTTATACCCTGCGAAGGAATGCTCGTAGCTTCTGATTTCTTGGGCTATAGAGATGATTGGCACCACTCTGGTCTCCAATCAGCTCTATGGTCAGCTGGCAGAAAGACCGGCTGCATTCTCAGGATGCCCCGATGGCACGGGACTGCCCGAGAAGGCCTTTGTCAGGGAAGGCCTGCCCATAGTGCAGGTGAAGTTCCGTGGCGCACAAATAAGTGCATGTGCAGAGTCCTTACCAGTCAAACAGATCTGCAGGTACTTGGACATCGGCGGACACGAGGCCGCTGCCACCTGGATGGCAGCGGATTAGAAAGCTGGGCGATAGAGCTCCCAGATATGTGGCCGCTCCGGTCGCCATCTTGGACACGCCCCGGATAATAAAGAGCAATTTAGACTTATTCAATGCCTTAATAATGCTGAAAAAGAAATAAAAATAGAAATTATAGTCATACCATTTTCTAAGGAGCTGCTTATATCACCAAAAAAAAAGAACATAATTTGCATTTATTGCATTTTTACATCTATAGGACTTAGTTTAAAACCATTAATGTCCAAAGAGTCTTTGGTCATCACTGCCAAGGGATCAATAGCTATGACAAATAACAAAGGTGACAAAGGGCATCCCTTAATTGTGCCACACTGTACCTTAATTGAGGAGACAAACAACTGTTTATTCTAATTTTTATACAAAGATCCTGATATAGAATTTGAATCCATTTAATATATTTAGAGCCAAAGTGAAATTTTTCCAAACACTGCCCACAAATAAGAGCATACAACCCTAGCAAAGGCTTTATTAGTATTGAATCGTACATACACATGCATGCTGATAGTGAATTATGCCTACAAGATGTATATATATACAAATATCATATGTACTGTAATATATATATATATGTATATATATTTACTAAGGGCTAAATAGGCTTTTCACTTTGCAAGATAATTTTTACTTTGTAAAGGAATTTTCTCTTAGTTTAGTCAATGAGTTGAAGCTCTACTGACGTTTGAGCTCAATCATGTGAGTCTGTTAGGGCATTATGGTTAAAAGATGTATACATATAGGGGTTGATTTACTAAAGTCAAATAATCTGTTTACTTTCCATGAGAATTTCCATTTTGCAGGGAATGTTCCCTTAGCTTAGTCAATGAGCTGAAGCTCTACTGACTTTTGACCTCCAATCACGTGCAAGCAAAAACACAGGTTTTTTTTCCCTATGCACGTGATTGGGAATTCTTTGAAAAATACATTTTTACCGTAATCACTATGCTAAGGAAAAATGATCTTGCAAAGAAAAACAACCCTTGTGAATTGAACAGCCTATTTGTCTTTAGTAAATCAGCCCCATAGTATCTAACAGTGATTGTGAAAGAACGTCTTTGTAAATTTTATATACCTCTGCCAGAAGACCAACCCCCACAGGGGCTGTAATATTAGGGAGCATAGCCAATTCCCTTTTTAGCTCCACAAAAGTAAAAAGAAAATCAGAGTAATTTATCTCTCATCTCTTTATTGGTAATGTTATCAGCTCTAAATAAATACATACTTGTTTGTCTAAATATCTCCTTTTGGAGGGTTTTGTAAAATCAGTAGAATATATCCAGTATATCAGAGGTAAGGAGGACTACTATACCCATTCCATTTTCTGTTACTCCTATGTATTCCTATACAGTATATATGGCTGCTGAGCCTATGTTATAGTGGCTAATAAAGGCCAAAATGTATCAACCACTTCAGAATAATCTTACTTAAAAACAAAGCTCCTTATGTTCCACATTCCACAGCAATTTTATTTTCACTAGATCCTGTGCCACTTTCCAATTCTTGAAAAAATAGTAGAGGGATTGTTAATATTTTCCTATTTAATTCTATTTACTTGTACTATCAGAATCTTCTCACATTCCTTCAAATTTGCTTTAATAGTCAAACTTTATCTCACAAGTAGCCCTCGGAAATATGCTTTCAAGGTATCCCAAAATACCAATGGACAAGCCAAACAGTTATTCCACTCCATAAAAATCATCAAGGTCAGAATAAATAAAAGAGAATTCCAAATTCTAGCCATTCCAATCTTATCCAATAGGGATTTAGTCTTTAGAAAAGTAGTATCACCATTATTGCTTTTACATTGCATAACCAGTGGAGAATGATCAGAAATTCTAGCCATATATTAAATCATATGAATTAATGGTGTAATATTAGGAAAGATAACTGCTAATGCTATCCCAGATAAAGTTGCATGCGTTTTAGAAAACAGGAATTTTTTTTCCCTCTAGGTTTTATTAAACAAAAATTCACTATATTACCAAACTTATCGGGACCCCCTCCAAATCATTAGGTTCAGGTGTTCCAATCCCCTCCATGGCCACAGGTGTATACAATCAAGCCCCTAGGCATGCAGACTGCTTCTATAGACATTTGTGAAAGAATGGGTCGCTCTCAGGAACTCAGTGACTCCAAGCGTGGTCCCGTGATAGGTTGTCACCTGTGCAATAAGTCCATCCGTGACATTTCCTGGCTACTAAATATTCCACGCTCAACTGTTAGTGGGATTATAACAAAGTGGAAGCAACTGGGAACAACAGCCACTCAGCCACCAAGTGGTAGGCCACGTCACATGACAGGCGGGGTCAGCGCATGCTGAAGCGCACAGTGCGCAGAAGTCACCAACTGTTTGCAGAGTCAATAGCTAAAGACCTCCAAACTTGGTGTGGCCTTCAGATGAGCCCAACAACAGTGCGTAGAGAGCTTCATGGAATGGGTTTCCATGGCCGAGCAGCTGCATCCAAGCCTTACATCACCAAGTGCAATGCAAAGCGTCGGATGCCGTGGTGTATGATGTTTATACCAATGTAAAACCTACCTCTTACATTGCAGTCTATCTAGGCTGCTTACATACTGTTTATACGTCTTTACAGAAGATAGGTCAGACTCTTAGGGTACTCAAATACAACCAAATTTATAAGACTTTTTTTCTGATAACTTATAGATAAACAAATCAGACACCCTAATTTCTATTTCAAGATAAACCCTGCCTTATCTTTCCATCTTGTACTGTGTCCTAACCAAGGTGCTTATATACTGTTCAGCCACTGAACCATATTTGTGGCTGTTGTCTCTTAGATAATACACTCTAATATTTAATGCAAGATAGATCCTTCCTTGTCTTGTTCTATCTGCCTATTCAAGTTCTGATGCACTATCCACTTTCTGCCAACACATACCTGAAGCCTATTTTTGAACATTTTGGCAGTATTGGAGGATGCAGGGATGGTTGAGGTTTCAGGGAACATAGGGTAGTGACTTGTTTTGGGGTACTTTATTTTAACATTTTATACAAAATTTAAGATATTTCAGTGCATGAGGAGACCATAAGGAGAATCTGCATGGCTTTGGTCAGGTGTGTTTTGCTTCTTTTAGGAGCCTTGTGCCCCAAAGGGTAAGGGAAGAGGCCCTTTCTCTTTGGTAGAATGACCAGAAATATACCTATTCTAGATCTTAATGGGGATCTTGTCATTTTAACCAGATGTTGCCTACCCACAGTACATTTACTTTGGGGGAGGGGTGGTGTGGGTAGGCTGAATTATGTACATGTATACCATCCAGCCTGGGGCACATGACGTGCTGCTCCCACTACTGCTGTGTCCAGTGGACACAGTAGATTGTGGCTTCCAGTACCCAGCCACTATGCGATCACCTGATCACAATATCAACAAAGCTGTTGATGATTGTTGAATGAATTTAATTCATAACAGCTGTGATTTCTATGGAGTGATGCTGTGATTGGCCCACAGCTATCACATGGCACCTGGGCAAATCACAGCAACCTGTGCCATGTAACAGCTGTGGATCAACCACAGCACATAATAATAACAGCTGCTATAAATGTAACCCATGGATGACAGGTCAAAACAATGCCGTTACAGCGCTCATCAATGTAACAGCAACATCAAAATGTTTAAAAAAAATCCCTGAACACCCCCCAGAGTAGTACAGTATCACTATGGTAACACTGAACAATTCTGATTAAAGCTTGTAAAAAATAGTAAAACTAGCAAAAAAAAAGTTTAAAAAAATGTTAAAAAATTTGAATAAAAAATGATTTACAATTTCTTTCAACATACTGTCACCAGGTAGTATTCCTGATCACCATCACACAAGTCATATAATGCAACTGTACTGCACTGGTGACACATGTAAAAAAAACTGAAAAAAATTTTTTTATAATCGCCAGCTCCGGCGCCCCCACCGAATCCACCGCCATCCAGGCGGTAGCGGGCTCCGGAGCATCCCCCCGAGGTCTTACCAACACCCAGAAGAGGTACTGGGCGCTTTGTCCCTCCGGTGGAGTTCCAGCGGCTCACGGCCTACCATGGCCCCTGAAGCCGCAGCCTTTCCTGCCGGCCGTGGCAAATCGCGGAGGACCGCTGCCGACCAAGATGCCCCGCTCCAGAGGGGATGCAACCCCCACTCCAGAGGGGACGCCACCACCACCCCTGCCCCCGTCGGTACCCTCACCAGCCGCTCCGGAGGCCCTGCCATCGCCCAGGAGGAGTACTGGGTGCCCTGTCCCCTGCGGCCTACAAAGCCACGCTACTGTCCGACGCCAGAGAGAGGGGTACTACCACCACCGCCTCCCCTACCTACAGCCGCCACAGAGAGAGGGGAAGCAGCAACCACCCCCACCGGCACCAAGAGGATAAGCCTCCGCTACCAGATCTGCTTCCCTGCTCCCCTCCGGGTACCACGTAGCCGTGCCCCTGCCACCGTACAGCCCCGAGCCCCATCCAGTCCGGCTCAGGCAAGCCTGCACGCGGTCTACAGCACCCACCGATGCCGGGCCCTATCGCTCCCACAGACGCTGGGCTCCATACCACCCTCAGTCACTGGCCCGCAGCATCCACATGCACTGGCCCACAACACCCACTGACACCGGGCTCTACTGCACCTACCAAAGCCTAGCCCATTCCACCTCCAGTCGTCGGCCTACACCACCTCCAGACGTCGGTACACACCACCTCCCGACGCCGAGCCTTCAGCACCTCCCGATGCCAGGCCTTCAGCACCTCCCGACGCCGGGCCTTCAGCACCTCCTGACACCGGGCCTTCAGTACCTCCTGATGCCGGGCCTTCTGCACCTCCTGATGCCGGGCCTTCAACACCTCCAGTCACCGAGCCATCAGCATCTCCAGACGCTGTGCCCACCAACACCCCCAGACACCGCTCCCTACAGCTCCTCCAGTCGCCGAGCCACTGTACCCACTGACGCCGTGCCACAGCGCCCATGGACTGCAACTAGCCAGCTGCTGACCCAGCTGCCCACCACTCTCACTCTCCTCCTACAGATGGACTCAGATGAACGCCGCCACGGTGTGACAGACTCTCCGCATCATCACGCCCTGATGTGAAACCTTTCACCTCCCCCGATTTGACCAGCACTCCGCTCTCCCTAACATGTCACCTGTACTCCTCCTCCTCGTATTCCTCTCCTCCATTCCCAAAATCTCCTCCCTCCACCTGCCTACTCCCCCAAAACAGCTCTACATTGCTCCTTCACTTCTTCCCTCTCCCCACTATGGCACTCACCACCTCCTCCTGATACTCCACTCTCCCGCCGACCCACACGCCACCACTAACAGATCCACACGCTCCTGCACTTCCATTTCCCATTGCCACTTTCCTCACCCTTCTCCTAACCGCTGGGGACATCTCCCCGAACCCTTGCCCCTCACTCCCCCTCTAGGCACCCTCCTGCTCCTGCTCCCGCCAGCCGCCGCAACCCCCTCAACCTCATACCTGTCCCCCTCCTCCCCGCATGCATCCCTCCTCTCTCGGTTGCACTCCTGAACGCCTGCTCGGTTTGCAACAAGCTCACCGCCATCCATGACCTCTTTATCTCCCACTCCCTCAACCTCCTAGTGGTCACCGAACCTGGATCCAAGCCACTGACTCCACCTCCCCTGCGGCACTCACCTATGGAGGTCTCGTCTGGACCCACTCACCCAGACCGAGTGGTTGTAGAGGTGGTGGGGTCGGCATACTCCTGTCACCACTGAGCACCTTCCAGGTCCTCCCTAACCCCCCCTCTCTATCCTTCTCCTCCTTCGAGGCCCACTGCATCCGGCTCTTCTCCCCCACCCCTCTGAGTATTGCAGTAATCTATCGGCCTCCTGGATCCGTATCCCGCTTCCTGGATGACTTTGCCGCCTGGCTTCCCTTATTCCTCTCCTCTGAGCTACCGACCATCGTCCTTGGGGACTTCAATATCCCCATCAACGACAACAACCCAGCTACTACGCAACTCTTCCACCTAACCTCCTCTTTCGCGCTCACACAGTGCACACAGTCCTCCACCCACACCGATGGGAACACCCTGGACCTCGTTTTCTCCCACCTCTGTACCCTCCACCACTTCACTAATACCCCCTGCACTCTCTCTGACCACCACCTCCTCACGTTCTCTGTCTCCCCATCCTCTATCCCCCCCCCCCAAAGCATCAAGCCATCACCAGCCGTAACCTCCGCAACATGAACCAGACCCCCCTCCACTCGTCAGCTGACCGTCTGTTCAACAGTATCCTTCCACTGTCATGCCCTGACCTGGCCACTACTGCGTACAACGACTCACTGTCAGCTGCCCTAGACTCCCTGGCACCCCTAACCACAAGTAAAATCAGACCCAGACCGCTTCAACCCTGGCAGAATGACCATACTAAATGTCTCAAAGGACGCAGTTGCGCGCTGGAGCAATTATGGCGCAAAACCAGGTCCCCTCGAGCGTTCTCCCTCTACAAATCCGCCTTCCTCACTTACACCTCCTCCCTCCATGCTGCCAAGCAGGCCTACTTCGTAACTCTCATCAACACCCTCTCCACCTGTCCTCGCCGGCTCTTCTCCACTTTCAACTCCCTGCTCTCTCCCCCCCACCTCCACTCAGTACCTCACTCACCGCCCACGAGATTGCCAATCATTTCCAAAACAAGATCAACGCAATCCATAAGGACATTGTCAATTCACAATCTACCTCTCCACCTAGCCTTCCCCCCTCCATCACCCCCTCAACTCTCCCCTCCTCTGACCTCGCAACTGCACTGCCCCCCACCACACCTAACATCCCGCACACGATAACCTCCCCAGCACTCCGCTCCTTCAGCCCTGCTACCACCAAGGAGGTCACTAAGGTCTTCTCAGAACTCCGCCTCACCACTTGTCCCCTGGACCCTATCCCCTCTCAACTCCTCCGGTCACCCCCCTCCTCCATCAACCACTCCCTCACCCACATCTTCAATCTCTCCCTCTCTACTGGCGCATTCCCCTCCCCCCTAAAGCACGCGCACATTACCCCCATACTCAAAAAACCCTCCCTGGACCCCACCGACCTGAACAACCTTAGACCCATCTCCCTGCTGCCACTCACTTCCAAGCTCCTTGAGCGCTTAGTCTACAATCGCCTAAGCGCCCACCTTACTGAACAAACTCCTTGATCCACTACAGTCCAGCTTCCATCCCCTACACTCCACCGAAATCGCCCTCCTCAAAATCACTAACGACCTGCTAACCGCCAAAGCTAACGGCCACTACTCAGTCCTCCTACTCCTCGACCTCTCCGCGGCCTTCAACACAGTCGACCACCCCCTCCTCCTTAATAAACTACACTCCCTTGGCATCAGGGACTCCGCTCTCTCCTGGCTCTCCTCCTATCTATCCCAATGCTCCTTCAGCGTTACCTGTAACGCTGCCACCTCCCCCTCACTCCCCCTCTCTGTTGGGGTCCCCCAAGGCTCTGTCCTCGGACCCCTTCTCTTCTCCATTTACACCTCCTCCCTTGGCAAACTTATACACTCCCACGGCTTCAACTGTCACCTCTAATGACACACAAATGTACCTCTCCACCCCTCACCTCACCCCCTCAGTCTCCGCCCCCATCACCCACCTCCTAAATGACATATCAGACTGGATGTCGCTCCATTTTCTCAAGTTAAACCTTTCCAAAACCGAGCTCCTAGTTTTCCCCCCAGCCCTCTCCCCCCCCATCCTCTCCATCACGACCAACAACGCCACCATCAATCCCACCCCGCAAGCGAAAGTCCTAGGTGTCACCCTGGACTCAAACCTGTCCTTCCAACCTCATGTCCAATCACTAGCAAATTCATGCAGGCTCCACCTCCGCAACATCTCCACGATACGTACGTTCCTAACTCCAGACACCACTAAACTACTCGTACACTCCCTTATTATCTCACGTCTGGACTACTGCAACTCCCTTCTCACCGGCCTACCCCAGCGCAGGCTATCCCCGCTTCAGTCTATCCTGATCTCAGCGGCTAGACTCATCCTCCTCACCAACCGCTCCACTTCTGCCACCCCCCTCTGCCTATCCCTTCACTCGCTTAACGGGATTTATTTTTACTTTACCAAAGACATGTAGCAGAATACATTTTAGCCTAAATTTCTGTACGTTTTGATTTTATTGGATATGTTTTATGACAGAAAGTAGAAAAAAAAAGTTTTTTTCTGCAAATTTTTTGGTAATTTTTCATTTATATAGCAAAGAAATAAAAAATCAAGTTTTCATCAAATATCACCAAAAGAAAGCTCTATTCATGTGAGAAAAAAATGTCATTTGTGTACACTGTTGCATGACTGAGCAATTGCCATTTAAAGCAGTGCAGTGTTTAATAGTTAAAAAAGGTCCCGGTCATGAAGGTGGTAGAACCTTTCGGAGGGCAAATGGTTAAACAAGCAGTTAGCCGGCTTTTAAAGGATAAGTTCACCTTTGGGAATATGTTACATATTCCACCTGTTTTTAAGGTGGAACCTGTAACATGTTCTCAATACTGCAGCCATTGCCAGATCCCCCGCCCCCCACCCTGTGACTGAAGTAGTGAGAAGCTCTCCATACTAAATTTTAGATTTTGAAATCAGTGCAGCCGTGTGTGGCTTCACCAACACGGCCGCGTCATTCATTCACAGAGTTCCGTGAATGAATGAACTACAAGTCCTGACATCCTTAGCAGGTGTCTGCTTGTAGTTTTCAACGAATTACCACATTGCTGTGTAGCACCATGGTAGGTTGTTGATTCTTCCTCTCTGTATATCTGCTACATCCCCTACATCCCGTACATCCCATACATCCCGTACATCCCGTACAGGCAAGCAGATATACTGACAGGTCTGCAGGAGACCTGCATGGCACCAGCGATAAGCTTTACAGGCTCCTGCAACCAAAAATAATAAATGCACATTATTTTACATGCAAAAAATTGTGCAATTCTTATTTTTTGTTAAAAATAGAACTTATCCTTTAACAAGCTTCAAGTAGTGCTGATGAATAATGAAGCCTGCTAGCAGCTTGCCTAAAGTGATCATCCAAAATTTGTGTTTAAGTTCCCCTAACTGGAGCTGCATAGAGCTGGCAAAACTGCTTTGAGCTTTCTAAAAGTGTTACAAACCTGTTGCATCATCTTGTGGTACAAACTGCTGCAATACAAAGAACAAAGGTATACCGCTCAGGGAAACAATGCAGATCAATCCACAACAGGTGCCGGCTCCGGCTCACCACCACACACCATGCAATAGGAAGAAGGGTCAGCCGCTCACCGGAGGAGAGATGAATACAGATGAATACGGGACCTGTTAACGCGTTTCACATGATCTTGTGCTTAATTACAACCACTTTTATGATTAAGCACAAGATCGTGGTCCTGTATTCATGTCCTGGTGTTTTGTGTGTCCTATGGATTAATAAATGCACACTATAGTCATCTCTCCTCCGGTGTGCGGCTGACCCTTCTTCCTATTGCTGCAATACAAGCTAAGGCAGTGTGTACAAGGTCTAAATGTCCTGCATTTACCAGAAAAAAAATATAATTTTTTATCACTGGTCACACCATTGATTTGTGTGCAATTTCAGCATGATTTCTTTTTTTTTTATTGCTACTTGTGAAGATTTTCAATGATTTCTTGCAATTTATATATTTTATGTGTGTGAAATTGCAACAAAACTGCAGAAAAAGTCATGCAAGAACTACTTTAGAAATCGTGCTGCAGCAATTTGCATATCTTAAGACACCGACGTTCACATTCATTAGATGCAGGGGCGAACTGACCATTTGGCGCTGCCTGGGGGCCCAGGGTCAGTAGGGGGCCCCATGAGATGTCCCTGGTACCTTTTTCATAGGCTTTTTTGAGTTTGGGCAAGGACACAGGGGTCCCATGATCCCCTATTGCCTGGGGGCCCCATAAGTTGTCAGTCCGCCCCTGATTAGATGTGATTTAATTTCTCAAATCAAACCTGAAATCACACCGATATGGCCGGGCACTTAGCCCCCCGGTCATATCGGGTGCGATTTGCATGTGATTTACATGCCAGGAGACTTGCAAATCACATGCCAAGTCTCATCCTATTGTCCACAATTACTGCGGTCAAATCGGTGCGGTTTCTGATTTGGTCGGATCCGCACCGATTTCTAAAGTAGACCATGCACTACTTTTCCTGCAATTTGAATAGACATTTGTGTCAGATGTCTTGCAAATCGCACTTGAAATCAGCAGGTCCCCCGACTTTGAAATTGTGTGACTTCACCGTAAGTCACACAATTTCAAAGTCGGGTTTGATGTGAACGGGGCTTAGACTTGTTAGATAATGAGTTTATGTGAAATCTCCATTAAACACTGTAAATAATATTGTATTATGAATATATTTCAGGTAGAGCTGTATCAGTGTGGATGTGCAATATGTCTTCCCATAAATTCCTCTTCTATAGATACCATAGTTGCCAAAGGGAATATTCTATGAATTACACCTTCTTTACTGTATAACAGAAGTCTTTGCTGAGAATCCTCTTTCAGACAGTTGGGTGTCAGAGTTAGTTTATCTAACAATGGGACAGACCTGTTGGCTTCCCAAATATACACTTCAAAGGATAACTCATTTAGATATGCAGTGAAGGTGGCCAGCCATTCATGAATACTTAGTTTCCCAGGAAAATGTCATGAACTGACTTGCTTAAATTCCATAAAGGGTGTGCCAAGATTTGCCTTAAAGGGGGCTGGTGTATGCTAAATACAGGGGATTTGAAGTTGGCCAATTATGAAAGGGAATAGACTGGCCAACCAATCAGAGCTACTCCATGAAATTTAATGGAGGAGGGGACACTAGAGAGAGAGGCTCTCTTTGGAACACCAGGGAAGGGAATGGAACGTGTACGTCCAGTTCCATGGTAATTATGGAATATATCCCTTGCACTTATATCTAAATGTTTGTCTTATGTCTTTTCTGTCTCATTGTTTGTGTTTTGTAATATGTTTGAGCTTTCTTAATAATGTTTCTTTTATGTAACTAGATAGATTGTTTGTGTTAGTTTAGACTTCCATCCTATTCACAAATACATTTTGGTTGTTGTGTTAAACTTTTCACTTCTGGGTAAGAACTCCTCATTTACCAAATCATATCAGAGAAATATTATATTTCATAATCTATAGATTTGGTCAACAAGACTCATGACCCTTTACACAAAATTCACAACATGTAGCAAGATGCAAGTTTAAAAAAAGTTTAAAGAAAAGTTTGTTTCAGTTAGTTATGTACCAGGAGATTAGAAGTTTAGTCAAGTTGTAACTACAGATGAATGTGATGTAATAGTTTTGTCTCTGAAGGTTTCTCTTTGTTTCTTGTTCTCACAAACCAGCAAATGATAACCTCTTCAGTAGAGGCTGATGTAATGGTTTTGTCTTGGGAGTTTTCTCTTTGTTCTTACCTCGGAGCAGACTATAAATACAGCCTTGTCTGTGTGTCTGATTTGTAGGAAGATCTCTCTCCTACCTATTGCTGTGCAGGTAGAAGATGTCACATTTCTATTATATACTCACTAGGTGTCTGAGGATTCGGCCGTATTCTCTTCACTGGGTGATCAGTCGGCACGTATTTGCAGCAGGAAATTCCTACTCTGATATAGACCGGGGATAGACAGAGGATACAATCTCTCTACTACTGAAATATGTCACCACTTATTGGTAGACACCCCATTGTAGCAAAATGAGATCAGAATGCTGGGAATGTGAAGATTATGGTGTCCGTTTATGACACAGAGAATAGCTGCCATTCAGAGGATCGCAGCTATTCTCTGGTCATTCACAGTTTATGACACCCAGGAGAACATGTTCAGCTCTTCACTGGAGATCTGTGTTCTCCCTCCAGATTCTCCAGCCCAGAGCTGGAGAATTGGGGGACCACAAACTAAGCAGAGATAATTTACATCTGCTTACTAAACTGATCTTTTACTGTAATCTCGCGAGATTATAGTAAAATCAGCCGTTTTCCAGCGTTTGTAGATCTTCTCCCTTCGTTTGGAGAACTGATCTACATATGCTTCATAAACGGCATTCGCAGGAGAACTGTGTTCTCTGAGAATGCCGGAGAAATGAGCAGGGATCTATTACTGCTGGTTCATAAATGGACACCTATCCCCGAGTAGATACATCTCTCAGTAGTGGCCGTACACTCATACAATTTATTTTGAAATCATTTGTCAGTTCTTTAACATGTTTTTTTTCACTGTTTAGCGCGATATATATTCCTTCACTGAGCGTTCAGTCACACTAAGGATATTTTAAAAATTATTCCTTTCTTTTTTGTGTGTGTGTTTTTCCCTTCCTTTCTCTTCTTTTCCTTCTTTTCTTGCTTTCTTTGTATTTCCTTTTTCTGTGATTTAATTAAAAATACGGAACTAATCTCAGTGGGGCTCTGCGGTGCATCCCCCGTGAGCAGCGTGCATATTGGTATTATATAGATTATTTGTCTTTTTTATTTTTTTAAGGGTCTTCAGCCGAGTAGATTCATAACTACATATATGAATTCTCTATGTTACTTCTATGTTTAAAGTGCAGATATCATATGATACTTAGGCTATAAACTAGAGAAATATAATATATAACTCCAAAGACATGCTGGTAGGTTACTTGGCTCCTGTCTAGATTGTCCCTAGTATGTGTATGTATGAATGTGAGTTAGGGACCTTAGATTGTACGCCCCTTGAGGGTTAGGGACCTTAGATTGTACACCCCTTGAGGGTTAGGGATCTTAGATTGTACACCCCTTGAGGGTTAGGGACTGATGTGAATGTACAATATATATGTAAAGCGCTGCGTAAATTGATGGCGCTATATAAGTACCTGAAATAAATAATAAATAAATAACATAAGGGGGGTTTAGAGGTCTGATTTATAAGCTATTAAAACTCAAAATGTTTGCAACTTCTTTTTATATTGAATTGTCAATTTATATAAAGAATGGAAAAAAAATGTTCTGCTACTTTTTTCTTTAAATATGTATTGTACATGTTTTTTAATATTTTGCGTATATTTGTGTTTTTTTTTCAACCGCACCATGAATAATAGGTATGTATTTAGGTTTTCTTGCATAGCTGCAGTGAGTTTGCATTTATTGGTTATGGGTGTGACATTATTTTATTTTTTTTTTTTTTATTATTTTTTTTTTTCCTGTTCAATATTTTACTGCTTTAACATCAGACGTAGTACAAACAATAGCAATGAAAAAGTCCAGGATCGAAAATGGGTATGGAACAGAATAAATAAATAACATAAGGGGGGTTTTAGAGGTTTAATTTATAAGCTATTAAAGCTCTAAATGTTTGCAACTTCCTTTTATATTGAATTGTCAATTTAAATAAAGAATGCAAAAAAAATGTTCTGCTACATTTTTTAAAAATATGTATTGTGCATGTTGTTTAATATTTTATGTATATGTGTTTTTTTTTCAACCACACCATGAATGATAGGTATGTATTTAGGTTTTCTTGCATAGCTGCAGTGAGTTTGCTTTTATTGGTTATGGGTCTGACATTATTTTATTATTTGTTTTATTTTTTTATTATTTTTTTTTTCTTGTTCAATATATTTTTTTATTATTTTTTTTTCTTGTTCAATATTTTACTGCTTTAACATCAGACATAGTACAAATAATAGCAATGAAAAAGTGCAGGATCAAAAATGTGTATAGAACAGAATAAATAGATAACATAAGTGGGTTGTAGAGGTTTAATTTCTAAGCTATTAAAGCTCAAAATCTTTGCAACTTCTTTTTATATTGAATTGTCAATTTAATTAAAAAATGCAAAAAAAAAGGTTCTGCTACATTTTTTTTAAAATATGTATTGTACATGTTGTTTAATATTTTGCGCATTTGTGTTTTTTTTTTTTCAAACACACCATGAATAATAGGTATGTATTTAGGTTTTCTTGCATAGCTGCAGTGAGTTTGCATTTATTGGTTATGGGTGTGACATTATTTTATTTTTATTTTATTTTTTTCTTGTTTAATATTTTACTGCTTTAACATCAGACATAGTACAAACAATAGCAATGAAAAAGTCCAGGATCGAAAATGTGTATGGAACAGAATAAATAAATAACATAAGGGGGTTTTAGAGGTTTGATTTATAAGCTATTAAAGCTCAAAATGTTTGCAACTTCTTTTTTATACTGAATTGTCAATTTATATAAAGAATGCAAAAAAAATGTTCTGCTACATTTTTTTTAAATATGTATTGTGCATGTTGTTTAATATTTTATGTATATGTGGGTTTTTTTTCAACCACACCATGAATGATAGGTATGTATTTAGGTTTTCTTGCATAGCTGAAGTGAGTTTGCTTTTATTGGTTATGGGTGTGACATTATTTTATTATTTTTTTTATTTTTTTATTATTATTTTTTTCTTGTTCAATATATTTTTTTATTATTTTTTTTTCTTGTTCAATATTTTACTGCTTTAACATCAGACATAGTACAAACAATAGCAATGAAAAAGTGCAGCATCAAAAATGGGTATGGAGCAGAATAAATAGATAACATAAGGGGGTTTTAGAGGTTTAATTTATAAGCTATTAAAGCTCAAAATCTTTGCAACTTCTTTTTATATTGAATTGTCAATTTAATTAAAAAATGCAAAAAAAAATGTTCTGCTACATTTTTTAAAAATATGTATTGTGCATGTTGTTTAATATTTTGCGCATTGGTGGTTTTTTTTTTTCAAACACACCATGAATAATAGGTATGTATTTAGGTTTTCTTGCATAGCTGCAGTGAGTTTGCTTTTATTGGTTATGGGTGTGACATTATTTTATTTATTTATTTTTTTCTTGTTCACAATGTTACTGCTTTAACATCAGACATAGTACAAACAATTGAAATGAGAAAGTCCCGGATCAAAAATGGGTATGGAACAGAATAAATAAATAACATAAGGGGGTTTTAGAGGTTTAATTTATAAGCTATTAAAGCTCAAAATGTTTGCAACTTCTTTTTATATTGAATTGTCAATTTATATAAAGAATGCAAAAAGTTCTGCTACATTTTTTTAAAAATTAGTATTGTGCATGTTGTTTAATAATTTGCATATATGTGTGTTTTTTTTTCAACCACACCATGAATAATAGGTATGTATTTAGGTTTTCTTGCATAGCTGCAGTGAGTTTGCATTTATTGGTTATGGGTGTGACATTATTTTATTTTATTTTTTTTTTTCTTGTTCAATATTTTACTGCTTTAACATCAGACATAGTACAAACAATAGCAATGAAAAAGTGCAGGATAGAAAATGTGTATGGAACAGAACAATACCAAATATATTAATCAGGTAGATGATAACGATTGATCTAGTCATATGATAAAACATTATGTTATGTTCAAGGCAGCAATGCAGGGAGGAGGAGGAAGAGGAAGGTCGTTATGTTGTATTATGAAAGTTGAATTAAGTGTTTTCTTGTTTTTTATTGCTTAGCACTGCATACATTACTTCATGTAATTTAAAGAATATTCATGAAAAGAATATTTAAAAAAAAAATTTCTCCATTTTATTTTTTGTAAAATACTTTTCTCTTACTCTGTACTGTGCATGTTGTTCAATATTTAGCTCAGTGCTTTATGGGCAATTTAAAGTGTATCTAAACCCCGGAACAACAATATCATTTATTGCAGCTCACCAGTCCTTGTGTGGTCTCTGCATTAGTGTCCATGCACACATAGGCTTTAATCAGCATTTTTTGGCTGGAAAAAAACAGAACTAGTGAGTTTCTAGAGGAGTTTTTTAGCAGTAAAACGCGGCAAACCATCGTTTTTGGACTTTTTTTAGCAACATTTTTTGGCTTAAAAAAAACGCAAATGTGGAAAAACGATGCTAAACGCTAATGCAAAAATGCGGAAAAATGCATTTTTAACATGACTGCCATCATTATTAAAACAACCCGTGTGCAGGGAGCCTTAGTTTTCATTTTCAGTTTTTTTTTTACCTGGTGATCCTGTCAATAACAGGCTTCCTGTCCAAGGGTGAAAAAGCTGTCTCACAGCACAGTGTCTATGGAGGGGCGGTGTTCTGTAGTCCACAGAGCTGATAACAATGTTTGAGATTTCAGTACAGCATTGTCAGCTCACTACATGAATTTAGGAGTTCAATGGATTTCTGGCGGGATCCACAAGTCATTGTTTGCAGTTATGAAACAGACCGAACATTACACCATCAACTGGATATTTCAGACCTAAAATTCATTGTTAGGTTCATCTTCTTACTGCGAGGAGATATTACTACATGCTGACAATCATTTCATTAACAATGCATTGACTTTAGTGTGATTTACATGATCCAACTGCCAACCAATAAGGGGTGACTTACTTAAGGCAAATAGACTGTGCACTTTGCAATTGCAGTTTCTCCAGAGCTTAGTAAATGAGGTAAAGCTTCACCTTGCAAAGAAAATACCCAATCACATGCAAGGAAAATTAAAAACAACACTTTTGCTCGCACATGATTGGATGATGGAAGTCAGCATAGCGTCTGCCCATTCAGTAAGCTCTGGAACAACTGCTCTTGCAGAATGCAACTGAAGTTAGCAAAGTGCACCGCTTATTTACCTTTAGTAAACCAACCCCATAGTGTGATCTCTCAGCAGCACCGAAAAAACCTAAATAGGGAGAAATACCTAGGCTTCCATCGCTGACCTCCTTTTTGAAAATACTAGCTGCCTGGCTGGTATGCTTTTCCAATGTCCAGTCAGTATATCATTCAGGAGTTCTGACCTTCTAAGCTTCATGATTATTCCGGGTTCAATATCTCATGAAGCAAGTCAGAGACAGCCAGACAATCAGCATTTTCAGGGGGAGACAACTGCATTAATACTTTATGTTTCTCAGTATACAGTAGGTTCCCATTAAGAGGAGCACAGCCCATATGGAAGAAAATTATATTTGAAATATATTTTAAAAAAAATCTTCCCAAATAAATTGCCATATATTTGAAATGCTGCAACTTTAGCCATATTCAGTATATTTCAATAAATATATTACTTTTTTATATGTTAAAAAAAATCTGAAGAATATATTTTAAAAATATATATTTTAAAAAATATATTTTTTAAAACTGTATTCTTCATATTTTGTTTAACATATAAAAAAGTCATTTTAAAATATATTTGTAAATGCATTCCAAAAATGTATATTTGTATTTTTAAAGACATACAGTATATTTATATATATATATATATATATATATATGTATATATATATATATATAGCATGTTGAAATTAGTTTTTATTACATAATATATGAAAAATATTTTTAAAAAATGCATTTCAAATATATTGTATGTCTTTAAAAATACAAATCTACATTTTTGGAATGCATTTACAAATATATTTTAAAATGACTTTTTTATATGTTAAACAAAATCTGACGAATATAGTTTAAAAAAATATATTATTTAAAATATATATTTTTAAAATATATTCTTCAGATTTTTTTAACATATAAAAAAGTAATATATTTATTGAAATATCAGTAATATATTTATTGAAATATATTGAATATGGCCAAAATTGTAGCATTCAAATTTATGGAAATATAGGTGTCCGTTTATGGACCAGCAGTAATAGATCGCTGCTCAGTTCTCCGGCATTCTCGGAGAACACAGATCTCCTGTGAATGCAGTTTATGAAGCATATGTAGATCAGTTCTCCAAACGAAGGGAGAACGGTCTCCAAACTCTGGAAAACGCCTCATTTTACCATAATCTCTCAAGATTATAGTAAAAGATTAGTTTACTAAACAGAGGTAAATTATCTCTGCTTAGTTTGTGATCCCTCTGATTCTCCAGCTCTGGGCTGGAGAATCTGGAGGGAGAACACAGATCTCCAGAGAAGGGCTGACATGATCTTCTAAGTGTCATAAACTGTGAATGACCAGAGAATAGATGAAATCCGTTGAATCGCAGCTATTCTCTGTGTCATAAAAGGACACCATATTTGGGAAAAATATTTTTAAAATATATTTCAAATATATTTTTCTTCCATGTGGGAGGGGCTGTTGAAAGGCCAGGATTTGTGATTATACTTCTGTGTATGAAAACATATCAAAAGGAACAGAGATTCTTTTTTTTTTTTTATTACACCTTTGTTTTACATTCGATTAATTTCTGGATAAAGAAAGAATGTTTCTTCACTAGGAAATTGTTGAAATGTTTGGTATATATATATATTATATTTTGTCTTTGTGTAGAAATGTGCCCACTTCCTATGGAAAACACAACATCTCCTCTAGATGTGCACATTTTGCCATTTTTCATGAAAACTGACCACGAATTGTTCATCTTCAGCATTGTCTGCTTTTCCTTCATCTATATAATTGGACTTCTGATGAACACAGTTATCATTGCAGTGATATGTTCGGACCTCCATTTGCACACCCCGATGTATTTATTTCTCTGGAACTTGTCTGTGGTTGATATGTGTTATACAACTGTCACCATTCCAAAACTCCTCTACATCTTACTATCTGGAAATAATACAATGCCATTTACACAATGCCTTATCCAGATGTATTTTATGATTACAGCGGACACTGCTGAGGTCACCATTCTGTTTATAATGGCGTATGACCGATATGTCGCAATTTGTCACCCTTTACACTATCATCAGATACTTAATAAGAAAATCTGTATATTACTTATATTAGTCACCTGGATTGGTGGGAATATAAATTCATCTTTGTTTACAAGTTCAATCTTAAAAATAATTTTCTGTTCTTCAGTTACCATTCACCAGTTCTTCTGTGATGCTAAAGCTCTCATCAACATTGCCTGCGGTGGTACTGAAATGTTTCACATTGTCACATATGCAGAGTGCTTAGTATTTGGGTTCTGTCCAGTTATGTGCAGCTTGCTGTCCTATGTACAGATTATCAGGGTCATACAACGTATTACATCTAAGGATGGCCAAAGAAAAGCCTTCTCCACCTGTTCATCCCACCTCATTGTTATGGCCATCTTTTATGGATCTGGCGTATCTGTATACATGATACCACCATCAGACCGCTATGCCATACTCGAACAGATCTTAACCATGTTCTACACCACAGTGATCCCTGTGTTGAACCCTCTCATATACAGTCTACGAAACAAAGAAATGAATAGTTCTTTGCGAAAACTAGTGTCATAACACTCACCAGCAGGGATGAGGTTTGGGTTTCCCCCACCATGGACTTGCATCAAATTCTGCATTGTTGACATTTAACGGCCTGAAATATTTATATTGGAATTCACCAAACCCAATTCATTGTCACCAGAAAAGACTGCCTTGTCTTTGAACATAGATCGCTTGATTTAGAAGAACCAGTAACAGGGATTTCAGATAGGCCAGCCCCCTCACTATAAAACGACATTTCCACCATGTATGAGAATGTGATTTAGCTGTGATAGGGAACACATAGGGACAGTCACTGATAGGGAGCTGTGATTGGTGTAAGGTTTGTAGGTACTGGCAGGTCTGGTGAAGAAGGGCTCGGGGCTCACATTCCCTCAGCCTGCCCGTGCCGTGCCAATCTGCGAGAAACATCATTCCTCATCCCACAGGAACCGGTAATCTGACAGTTCTGGCTTCTGACAGTACATCAGTGGCTCCTGCTCATCCTCCTTGTCCTCACCTGCTCATCCTCCTTGTCCTCTCCTGCTCATCCTCCTTGTCCTCTCCTGCTCATCCTCCTTGTCCTTTCCTGTGGGGATATTATGGCTCAGAATTTGTTTTTAATCTTGGAGTTGATGCAGCTGTCCAATCAGGAATGGAGGGATCAGGATGACAAAGACTGGCAGCACTTGTGACAGACGTGTGTACATCGGGAAAATCTGAGTGCATTGGATTCTTTTATGTTTGCTCAGAATAAAGAAAGGTTTCACGCTAGGGAACCACTTCCTCTGATTCTTTTTTTTTTCTTTGGATTAGATTCACATTGTCCATACAAACCTTGTTGGCAATCTGGGGAAAGCAGCCGTTATCCTGGCTTATCCGTTGGAGTTTCCCAATAGTGGATGGACTGGAGTCTCATGAATGCAGGAGTGGAATGTTTTCCATATGGTTTTACCTTTTTTCATTCTTACATTTCAATCAGACCATTTGGAAACTCAGGCACTGCCCGAGGGCCCGGGGTCAGTAGGGGGCCCCATGAGATGCCCTGGTACCTTTTTCATAGGCTTTTTTGAGTTTGGGCAAGGACACAGGGGCCCCATGATCTCCTATTGCCCAGGGGCCCCATGAGTTGTCAGTCTGCCCCTGATTTCAATGCATCCTCTTTACAACCTGTCCCTGTTCACATGCACTAAAGTGATAACAGGGCATATTGTTGTTGGCTGCAATTGTGTTCTCATGTGCCTTTTTTAAAAAGACCTTTTTTTTCATGAAAATGAAAGATGCACCCTATTTAAAGTCCCCTACCCCTCTACCGCCCCCCCCCCCCCCCCCAAAGTCAAATCACCCGCAAAGGTGATTTTTCAAATAAAACTGTTTTAAGTAAAATATTTACCTTGACCCCGGCTTCTGATCCTCCCAGGAGGTAAGAGTACTGTTGTGTGGGTATCATCAGGTAACATCTCTGATTCCTGGGATAGCTGGGGGCGGGGCTAATAATAGGACATTTTCATGGCAGGTCTGCTTTAGACAGTGACAACAGTGGAAATGTCTTTATAATTTACTTCAGCATAGCAGCTTCTAGTTTTGTTTGGATAAGCATGTGACTTACATGTGATTTCCAGGAAGGTGATTGTGGGAGACAGAAGCAGAGCATTGTCACCCCGTTATGCAATGTGCCCAAACAAGGATCTTTATATCAGCACCACTAGATGTTATTTCCATGAGAAATAATGATTAATATAAAAATAGGCTTTCCAGGTGATATTATCATGTTAACGCATAGAGGAGATTTTAGTGGTTGGGTTTACAGCTAGTTTATCAAACTATGTTAGAGATCTTTAACCGCCTCCCACCCGCCATATAAAGAAATGACGGGCGCAAGGCGGTTCTCTCATTCTGGGAGGACATCATATGACATCCTCCCACTCTAACCGCACATGCGCGGCTCTGGGGGCACACAGCTCGGCAATCGGTGGTGTGCTGTGTCCCTTAGACACAGCGGATCACCAATCAATGGAAAGAGCCAACGACATCGGCTCGGTCATGTGATCAGCTGTGTCCAGCTGTGTCCTGTGATCGCATGCAAATATGGAAATGCTGGTTATCGGCATTTCTCCCCTCACGAGCTGTCACACTGACAGAGGAGAGGAGAGCCGGTAATCGGCATTCCTCAGAGGGGACATGTACACTGATCATCAGGGCACTGATGAAAGTATAAATGTTTGTTTTTATCACACCTTAGTCTTTTCGTATCATTTTGTTGTAAATTTATGAATGGTATAGACACAGCAGTACATAAGTGCTCTAGTACATGAAAGGCTTCTGTCACTTAAGGGTTCATTGAAATCAAAGATATATAGGAAAACCCCACAAGTCCCTGTGTCTATAGTTCTGAGGAAGAGAAAAGTTTTTTCCTTGAAACAGATAGACTGATTGACAGCAGACCCAACTACAACAATCTGCATGCGCATGCACAAACGTGATGAAATTCATCACTGGATTACATTCAGTAGGAAGGATCTGTAAGAACATCCCCCTCACTGGATGACATCCATCTGTAAGGTTTCAGCTGGACAACTACATAGTACAGGTACAATCATTAAGCCGGTCATGATGGTTTGAATCTTGGCCTGTTCAGCAGAGACTGACCGAGATTTGAACCGTCTATGGGCAGGCTGATTGTACCCACTTCAATTGTTGTACGTCTTGGGTACAACCAGCATTTTGGATTTTTCATGAGCTTATTGACAGTATCTATAGCCACTAGCAATAATCACTGTGATCTTCTGGCAGGGACGACCCCCCCACATTCCACCATAGGCATAACACAATACCTCCACGGGAGGGAGTCAGTGTTGATGGGAGAATGAAGCCATTTTCTTTCCTGCAACCCGTGATTTATTACAATAGATTCATGTGAAATGTCCATTGGCAGATGTAGATAAACATGGACTAGAAAAAGTGTAAGTCTATGGAAACTGGCTTTATATTAATGGAAACTTTGAATGGTAAAATTAATCTTGTTTGCCATAAAATGCAAATGTAGTGGTAAATATTGTATATACTGTATCTATGTACCTCCGAACATAGTCTGCAACAGAGTCACCTCTACATTAACAGCCCAGTTATGTGAACTGCCCAACCAGGCTTCTGATACTCCCACCAAGTCAAACTGTTCATTAAGTTACAGAAGTTCTAGATTTTCTATTTTGTTTTCCAGACTTTTCATGTTTGGGATCATACATTTTAATTTAGTGCTAGTGTTTAATATTACATTTTTGCTCCCCCTTGAATTACACTTTGATTCTGCGACTCTTTTATTGTTGTGTTTAAATAACACAGTTGTCCTGCTGTCTAGTTTGAAGCCCATAGACTAGAAAAACACCAGCAGTAGTAATTTATTAAATTATCGATGATAATTAATTTCAATCAACAATTAAAATGTATATGAAACTATTCTTGATTACAAATTGTAAGTTTTTCATTCCTCAGTTCCTTGTTAATTATGTTATAGTTTATAAAGTCACTATCAAATGGATTATTTATTCTAAAAAAGAAATGTTTTAGCCTTGATGTATTATTACTAATATTTTTATTATCCAATGTATTAATAAATAAAATGTGATGAATGCCTTTAGTGTAAAATGACTTGTTTTTTTATCAATTTCATTAAGCTTAATTAGAATTATAATAAACATTTGCAGTCATTTATAATGTACACGTTTACAGTTTTCTCAGTACTTTCAGTACTCATTCAGTAAATCTTCATTTCATACGTTAAAATCTTGTTTTGTATGACAGGGAAAAGAATAGTTCACAAAGTGTGTGTCTAATTGTCCACCATTAGCATTATCCATTATGAATCATTTTTGCAGTTTCTTATAGAGATTGAATGATTGAAATGAAATGTATACCTCACTTCAGTACAAAATGATCTGGGGACAAATCTTCAATATTTCAGCTGTCTCCCATTTACTTACATAAAGCAATAATAGTCTTATTGAAGGCAAGGTTCTAATTCCTAAATGCTGATTCTTACAAGCAGTACCCATAGCAATCAATTAAAATCTATGTTGTACTTGTTTAACCTCAACATAATATATTCTGATTGGTTGCTGTGGTTTACTGCACTTAAAGTGGAGTTCCAGTCTTTTTTTAAACTTCAAATATTTTAAATGCCCCCCCAATGTACAGTGCGAAATGGAAATTATTTTTTGTTAGTTTGTTTCTAAATACCTTTATTACAGTTCTTCGGGCGGCACTTCCAGTCCCGGCCGCCTAGCCGATGACATCATTAGGCGATTCCCATTGACTCCTGGGATATCGGCATCATCTATCAAAGGAGTCTTTGGGAAGTCTAATAATATAATGTAATAATATATAGTGCAGCGCTGGTGTATCAATTAAAAATGAACATGATTAAAATGAGTACAAATAAAAATAGTTCATAAAGTCCTTCCACAATAAAGTGACCATAGGTGTATGAAGGTCTTCCTCCTTATTTAGGTGACTGGTATCAAACAGAAAAAATGCGCACTCACCGACCGCACATTTTAAATGCACCTGTGTACACTCTTATGCGGATGACCAGCCAGACATGCAGATCCTAAGGACACATGGACCATCCCTCTCAAATACTGACATTGGCCTTGGGTGCAGTACTATACCTCCAGGTACAGAGAGCCCTTTCGTTCCAAAAGATAGGCAGGCAGGGGTCCCCCTCCTGGTTCCAGGTACCCCAGAAATGGTAGATGCAGATCTGAAACCCTCCAAAAAGAGGGTCAAAAAAGAGGGAATGCCAATAGTGTAGTAGGTTCAAGAACTTTATTGGATCAACAGTAATTAAGCCAGGGTTGCATGTGCACACAGATACCATTAGCCGTCAAGCAGACTGGTAAATATGAAAAATAAACATGTACTAACCCGGCAAGGATCAAAGACCACCGGACCTCCTCGTGGTCCCAGTGGTCAGGAAGTCACACTTGCTACTGGCTCCTCCTGAGGCCTTTCGTGCTACAGCACTTCATCAGAGGGTTGGATGCCATTAGCAGTGTGACAGAAAACTTCCCTATTTAAATGCGGTTCGCGCATGCGCGAAAATCCCGCTCTATCGCTCAGAATCTAAAAAATGGGACCGCGCATGCGCGAACGGCCGCCATTTTGCCGTGGATCGCGGCTGTGCAGAAACAAACTGCGCATGCGCCGCCCGATCGCCGCCATATTGCCATGGATCAACAGACAGTGAGCTGTAGAAAACGGCAGCAGCTGTCAGGGGGATGCATACAAAGCAACTGTCGGGAGAATATATATGTGGAGCACCCAAATAAGTGCAGGTTCCCCATGATTAATAGTTAGTGACAGAGAAGGGGTAAATGGCACCATCAGAGAACCCTGAGTCCTTTGATCTAAACATAGATCCTCCGGTCTGGATATATGCCATCCGCTCTAAACCTCCACCCCCAAATAGGTGGCCAAAATATAAGCCACTAATTATGTTGCAAGGGCCAGGTACCCCTTATTACACTAATTGCATCCATGGCATAGGAGCTAAACCGGTACCCATATGCATACATAGAAGCTATATGTTAAATGGGACACTATATGACCAAAAGCCCCAAAAAACACACAGGTATCTCAAGGGATATATAATAAAATATAAAATATAAATACAAATATAACATTATTCCATTGGCATCGTAAATTATCCCTTTGGCAAGGATCCTGATGTCATAATGAGATTATATATACATCATAAGGATATTTAAAATCATAAGGGTATTTAAAAATATAATTATAAATTTCCCCGCAAAGGCAGAAAAAAGAGTAAACATTCGTATTTTGCCATCCTAATGGCTGAAATGGTTTAGGGAATGTGTTTAACAATCATCTTGTCACAAACATCCCCATGACCCAAACAGATAATACAAATAAAAATAGTATAAAAAATTGTAAAAAATACATGCAGCACTACACCATATCACAGGACAAGTGGTATGCGCAATGGGGGGATATATCATTGCCTCAGCTATTAGAAATGAAACAATTTATATCCACCTCAACATTGTGTCCATGAGGGTAAAGAGTACGTAATTCATAGACCCATCGGGTCTCAGCCTGGGAAACAGTTCTGGTCTTATGAAGTCCCCTCCAATGCGGGGATATCATCTCTATGCCCATAAATTTTAATGAAGTAGGGTCACTGTTATGGACAAGCCTATAATGATTGGATAACGAGTGGTCCCTATAGCCTTTTTTAATGTTCGCCACATGTTCCCGCAGGCGGTCCCGTAGGCGTCTGGTTGTCCGTCCTACATATTGTTTCTTGCAGGGACAGCTAAGAAGGTAGACCACAAATTTACTGTGACATGTTATACACTGTTTGATGTCATAAGACTTCCCAGTTGATGTTGAGGTAAAAGTGTCAATTCTCCTTTTACGGGTATTGTCACATTTGCATATGATGCATTTATTGCACGGGTAGAACCCCTTCAATTCCCCGAAAAAGGACAAAATTTATGGGCATAGAGATGATATCCCCCGCATTGGAGGGGACTTCATAAGACCAGAACTGTTTCCCAGGCTGAGACCCGTTGGGTCTATGAATTACGTACTCTTTACCCTCATGGACACAATGTTGAGGTGGATATAAATTGTTTCATTTCTAATAGCTGAGGCAATGATATATCCCCCCATTGCGCATACCACTTGTCCTGTGATATGGTGTAGTGCTGCATGTATTTTTTACAATTTTTTATACTATTTTTATTTGTATTATCTGTTTGGGTCATGGGGATGTTTGTGACAAGATGATTGTTAAACACATTCCCTAAACCATTTCAGCCATTAGGATGGCAAAATACGAATGTTTACTCTTTTTTCTGCCTTTGCGGGGAAATTTATAATTATATTTTTAAATACCCTTATGATTTTAAATATCCTTATGATGTATATATAATCTCATTATGACATCAGGATCCTTGCCAAAGGGATAATTTACGATGCCAATGGAATAATGTTATATTTGTATTTATATTTTATATTTTATTATATATCCCTTGAGATACCTGTGTGTTTTTTGGGGCTTTTGGTCATATAGTGGCCCATTTAACATATAGCTTCTATGTATACATATGGGTACCGGTTTAGCTCCTATGCCATGGATGCAATTAGTGTAATAAGGGGTACCTGGCCCTTGCAACATAATTAGTGGCTTATATTTTGGCCACCTATTTGGGGGTGGAGGTTTAGAGCGGATGGCATATATCCAGACCGGAGGATCTATGTTTAGATCAAAGGACTCAGGGTTCTCTGATGGTGCCATTTACCCCTTCTCTGTCACTAACTATTAATCATGGGGAACCTGCACTTATTTGGGTGCTCCACATATATATTCTCCCGACAGTTGCTTTGTATGCATCCCCCTGACAGCTGCTGCCGTTTTCTACAGCTCACTGTCTGTTGATCCATGGCAATATGGCGGCGATCAGGAGGCGCATGCGCAGTTTGTTTCTGCACAGCCACGATCCACGGCAAAATGGCGGCCGTTCGCGCATACGCGGTCCCATTTTTTAGATTCTGAGCGATAGAGCGGGATTTTCGCGCATGCGCGAACCGCATTTAAATAGGGAAGTTTTCTGTCACACTGCTAATGGCATCCAACCCTCTGATGAAGTGCTGTAGCACGAAAGGCCTCAGGAGGAGCCAGTAGCAAGTGTGACTTCCTGACCACTGGGACCACGAGGAGGTCCGGTGGTCTTTGATCCTTGCCGGGTTAGTACATGTTTATTTTTCATATTTACCAGTCTGCTTGACGGCTAATGGTATCTGTGTGCACATGCAACCCTGGCTTAATTACTGTTGATCCAATAAAGTTCTTGAACCTACTACACTATTGGCATTCCCTCTTTTTTGACCCTCTTTTTGGAGGGTTTCAGATCTGCATCTACCATTTCTGGGGTACCTGGAACCAGGAGGTGGACCCCTGCCTCCCTATCTTTTGGAACGAAAGGGCTCTCTGTACCTGGAGGTATAGTACTGCACCCAAGGCCAATGTCAGTATTTGAGAGGGATGGTCCATGTGTCCTTAGGATCTGCATGTCTGGCTGGTCATCCGCATAAGAGTGTACACAGGTGCATTTAAAATGTGCGGTCGGTGAGTGCGCATTTTTTCTGTTTGATACCAGTCACCTAAATAAGGAGGAAGACCTTCATACACCTATGGTCACTTTATTGTGGAAGGACTTTATGAACTATTTTTATTTGTACTCATTTTAATCATGTTCATTTTTAATTGATACACCAGCGCTGCACTATATATTATTATTCTTGTTTAAAGGTCCAGTGATTCCTTAGAGTGTTCCAGCAGCTGAATTTTGAGCGCTCGCTTTACCTTTATGCCATAATAATATAATGTGATTGACAGGTTGCCATAGCAACAGGGTGGGTACTTCCGTGACGCCGCCATTGCTACGACAACCTGCACTAAACACAATGCGCCGCGCAGTGTCATTACTGCACATGCTCGAGATCGGAAGGTGCATGCTGGGTAGCCAGCTGCACTGAATCCCAGAAAAAGACACAAGTGGGCTTCAGATGCCCACATCCTAAATGGCCACCTGTCTGCATCTGAGATCAGGTACATTTTTAAAGATATTAAGCTAACCAGCATGAATACCGTTCTAACAGTATTCTAATTTAAATGTACAAGTAATAACAATCACAAGGGAATGAAAAAAAAAATGATTATGGGGATTGGAGCTCCGCTTTAAGGATTAGTACCTAAGAATAATAATTATTTCTTGACAAAAAACAGATATCTCCTGTCTATCCTTTTCTTTTAAGTGTATTTCTATTCTAATTTATTCTATTATTTTCTAAAAAAAATGTCCAGTTCTACAAATTTGTTTATCATCTATTGATGCCCATTCATTTATTTTTAATCCTCTGTAAAAAAGATCAAAACGCTAGTTAAAAACTTGTACATTTGGTAAAGACTTTACTAACATCTTAAAGTTCATCATTCTAAAAAAAATTATTTTAGTTTTGTTTTGAATTAACTAACATCTTTTCATTGTTAGAGGCCCCAGTAATATTTCCCAGCAGTAGTTTCTCCCACACGGCCAAATTCTCATGTTGCTGGACTCTCAAATTCCTTGTTTATTCTACATATTGATTAGTAGCAGGTGACTGTGACATGATCTTTGCTGCCCTCAGACAATGGGAAGAAATGAACATTCTAATGTGAACGGATCCCTAGAGACATCTATGAAAAGCAGCTCATCATTTCTCTTACTATCAGCCACGTGGAAGTAAAAATATACCAGTCTTGTGTAAAATGGCTTTTAAATCACGTTAACCTCTAACAAACTAGTAATAAATGTTTCCTACACAACTGGCCTATAATTACTGCCATCTGTGAAGGTACAAAATCCCCACTTACATACTTCAGTCAATGTGTGAACTAAGTAGTAAAGCTGGAACATGAGTATGACAACCCCAAAACACACAAGTGTTACTACAAAAGAACATGGAGCCCACGTACAATGAATGAAGTGCAGCTCAATCCCCAATTTGTGAGACCTCTCAGTCAAAGAAATTGCCCATGGGACTTTAAAGAAGCTGCACCAAACAACAACAGATCACATAAAAATCTTAAAAAGCCTGATTTTTATTCACGTACAAAATTGAAATCAAAGCCATAATAAAATACCATGACATATCAGAACATGATGGATAGTTACAGGATAACATATACATATACAGGGGCGGACTGACAACTCATGGGGCCCCCGGGCGATAGGGGATCATGGGGCCCCTGTGTCCTTGCCCAAACTCAAAAAAGCCTATGAAAAAGGTACCAGGGGCATCTCATGGGGCCCCCTACTGACCCCGAGTTTCCAAATGATCAGTCCACCCCTGTACATATATCAAACTGGACAGTTGATATCCTGACACTTGACATGTTTTGTGAATCAACATTTACTTCCTCAGGAGATAGTAATGTTTCATAGGATATCTGTGGTGAAGCCATGTCAGTTAGTCCAAAAAAAATTAAAAGATTAATAATAATTATCCTGACATGGACTCTCATAAATCCCAAAAAGCATTAAATATCACAAAATATACAACATATGTACCTAAATACAAAATATAATCAAAGCAAATGAAACAGGTAAAAATGGTTTTAAAAAGTTTTAATACAAGTCAGAAAAATCAGCTGCCAAATATCATTATAGAGAGGTTCCCTTAATGATTAGACGGTATTCTTTACTATTTAGTCATTTTATTACTATAAGTTAAATATATCTAAAGAGAATAAATTGGGGCAGTGATCATAGTACTGTTTTAGTATAAAATTAACTTTATATTAAAATTTGCTATATTATGTTTCAAACTAACTTTTTGAAGTAGTCAAACAAATTTTGAGCAGTGCAGAGTAAGAAATTATTTATTTTGTAATATTTTCATTGAAATAATTGCTCTACACAGACTCTATTGTTATACATTGTTGGTTGTCAAGAACATTAAATAAACAATTTGAACAGATTTTCCTGCTTGATTTATGCTCAACACTCATTGATAACGTTGTGTAAAAAAGAGTCAGCATGTATCCATGAGTAAAATTTAGGAAGTATCACAAAACTTGTTCGGGAAGCTCTGGGAGGGGTAAATTCACTCAAGGCCTGAGAAGACAAGTTTTTGGTGCTGTTCTATTCATGTATTGGAAGTCCAGAGATTAATAATAGCGATACTTTCTTGTGTTTAGAAAGAGCTGCACACATTATTAAATATGGTTTGCCATTGATAGTAACTGGCGATAGTACATCACTTTTTACTTTCAATATTTGTATTGCTTTCACATAAAGGCAAAGCCAACAGTAGTACAAGAATCAACCGTTGCAGACCGTTATATAAAAAGTAGGAACAAAGAGGGGGCTAAGGCTCCTATCTCACAATTTTTTAGTAAACGAGAAATCGTAAAGGCACACCGTTACGGAAGATATTGGTCAGTAGCGAAGGAATTCGTAAATCCATTCCCTAGGCAAACAATAAACAAGTACATATTCCCATGTGATCACACTTCCGGAGGAGAACGTTTCAATGAGCCCTCAGGGGCGCTAGGAATCAAGTCAATCAACAAGGTAAGAGGAGAAGAGAGAGAGAAAAAAGGAAGAAATATAAGAAGAGTGGATTTGGACCAAGGAAATAGGAGAACTTCTCAGTACACACACAGCGACATGCATTAGGTTTCAAAGGAAAGATGCATAAAATTGGCCCATGGATCCAAGGTTTTTTCAAATTTGTCAACAGAATCCAGAAGAACGCGAACAATGTTTTCATGCAGCATAATCCACGTTATTTTTTTCTTTGCCTGAGCAAGAGACCCGGTAGATTGCTTCCAAGTTTTAGCAATAGTCACTTTGGTCCCAGTAAAATAAACAGGATCAAGCATTGGAGGGGGTTAGGGACACCATCCACCAGGACGTTAAGGAGGGCAAGTTGGGGCGTCTGAGGGACCGACACTCCCATAACTATCTGCACGAAGGAAAAGACTTCAGAAGCTACAAATCCGTGGGCATTCCCTCGATGCATGGTACATAGGCCCTTGCAGATAACACCCTCGAAAGCATTTTTGCAAACAAACTTATGAGCCAAACAGGCAAAATGTATGCTAAATGTCTACTGTACCCTGGACACAGCATGTATGGTGCTTTCTTTTTGGAGGGACGGTCACTTGGGGTGCTCACAGGGCTGGAGGAGATGTATAGGCTGCCCACCCCCAAGTTGACATCATTTCCTCCCTTTACACACAGAGATCCTAGAGCTTCCCACATCTCTTCCAGCTCTGTGAGCACCACAAGCATCCATGGTTTTGGACTCGACATGTAAGATATATTATGTACTTTTAACATGTGAGTTGTTATAACATTAATAACCTGTTTGCCCATTGCTGTACTTCTTAGATGGTGCTTCGGTGTCTTTCCCTAATGGGATCACACAGGAGCGATGGGGGAAACCACACATGATTCGAACAATTACAATGCATTCCTGTTCAAATGGCATGCGATTCTTTACAGTGTGATTTGAGCCCATTCATTCTGTATGGGCTCAAATCGCACCTCAAAGGTATTGGTACTCGGTATTGGTGAGTACTTGACCAAAAGTATCGGTACTCATACACACCAGTAAAAAAAAAGTGGTATCGGTGCAACCCTATTAGCAACTCGTTTCAGGTCACCCTGAATTTTTTATTTGGGTTTAGGTGAGGGCTTTGACTAGGCCCTTGATAGCAATTGTTTTATACACAATAAACAAATATTTATAAATAAGAGAAGCACGTGTTCATGTTCTTAGTCTGCTCCTGTTTATTTCATATATCTTGAAGACTTCGAGAGTGATATATCCCTTCTATAGTTCCCAACTCTGTTCCTTCTTTCCTGGAAGTTTTGGGTTTTCCAGCTCACCTTTGTGTGTTCCTGTCTTCCAGTTACATTTTCCACAGTATGATATGATAGTGGGATCCCCTTATAATGGGCAAAGATGGTGAGCAAACTTGGGAACACTGCACAAAAATCCTGCCAATAGAGTCCCTGAGAAATAGACTGTCAGGTAGTGTAAGGTCTTCCTCAGGTGTTTCAGCTTATATGACAGCAGTGTGTACAATAAGCTATTGAAAAGAATTTACAAAGCTTTAAAAAAAATGTGAAGGATTTTGTCCAAGCCTATATAAGAATAAAGCTGGATTGCTGGATTCATCAATGTTGTCCCCCCATTGAGCACAATTGAATGAAGACACAGACCACGTGCACCATGGACTTTAAAAGGCTACAACAACACTTTAACCATTATTATGAAATAATTGAAAAAAATAAATAAATAAATAAAACATTCCAAATAAATAGCATTACCATTGGTGCATTCTTAGAGAGAGCCTTTGGTGTCTGCTAGCCTAAGGATTGGCTATGATCCAGCCTTTCCCAGGCTGCACCCTGCTAGCTCCAAATTGTCCATTCCTGCCTTTCCAAGGGATGAGCCCTGGTGAAGACAAATGATACCACAATGGGAAAGCACCATACTTCCACTTAGCCCCCCCCATTTTGAAACCACCCATTTTTTCACAGAACCACAAAGACCCCCTAACCACCAAGTTGCCATGACAAGCCTTCCTGTAGTATTACCCAGCTGGTGTACTAGAAATGAGGTGAGGGGGGGGGTTAAACAAGTTCCCCCTTGTTCACATTTTTGGAATTTTCAATTTCCAGACAATTAGCTCAGCTCTTACTCCTGTGGCTCCTCCCAAGCACTTTACCGTTAACCTCCAATCAGGTAGGACCTCCTGCACCTATACAGCCACACACATTTGAGCTCATTTTTGGGACTATTTCTTCCTCGGTCTTGTAACCCCTCTGTTAATTTTATTCATCTGGGTATTTGTTCAGCTCCAGTATTGGAATCTATTGGGATACATCTTGATGGGGGTGCTGCCACTTCATACAAACAATTAGCAGGCTTTAGCAGGATTTCAACAAGCTTTGAGTAGCACTGACACTTAGGGGTTTATTTACTAAAGCTGGAGAGTCCAAAATCAGACTTCCTTCTGCATAGAAACCAATCAGCTTCTAACCTCAGCTTGTTCAATGAAGCTTTGGCAATGAAACCTGGAAGCTGATTGGTTTCTATGCAGAAGGGAGTCTGATTTTGGACTCTCCAGCTTTAGTAAATAAACCCCTTAATGAGGTCTACAAGAAGCTTGTTCAAAGTAGACACATGCAGTTTGTTTCGTTCCGAATCAAAATTCAGATGAAATGTTCATTATTTGGAGATTCAGATGTATCTGAATTTCTGAATTACAATAGTAATGAATTTAAATGAATCTGAAACAACTAAACAAAATTTTGTCTGAAATTCAAATCAAAGTCAAATTGATTTAGAAAGCAAACAAATGTGAAATATAAACTTATTATTGACTCTTGCTGATTTCCTTCTATCTATCTATCTATCTATCTATCTATCTATCTATCTATCTATCTATCTATCTATCTATATCATTGATAAAGTCAGTACACAGACAGCAAGTTAACAAAGGTAAAGATTTATTTTTTTGCGTAAATATTAGCACATTTTCTGTATGCTGAATCCACAGTGTCATTACACATTGTGCAAAATAATCAATAAATTGCATCAAGTTAACCACTAGGGGACCGCCCACAGTACATTTACTGCGGCAAAGCGACCCCTGTGCACAGGATCACGTTTATAAACGGCATCCTATTTACATGGTAAGGGGTGTGCGCGAGGTGTACGACTTTGGGTGCAGCAATGCATGACCACGCAATTGTCAGTTGAATTATGCAGCGCTGAGTAGCAAAAAGAGGCCTGGTCATTAACCACATGCCGCCCAGCCACTGTATAAATACGTTGGCAGGGAGGCACGGCTGGGCAAAACCACGTTTTAAAACGCTGCCCTACCTGTTCCGCCAATCACAGCCGCGGATGTCAGTCGCCGGGTCACAGCCGATCGTTACCGGCTGTGTCCTGACGATTAGCGGCAATCACTGACAGAGAGCACAGCTGCAGTAGCTCTGCTCTCTGTCAGTTCCCTGACAGCTCCTGACACGCTGATCGGGAGAGAAGAGTTTATCTGTCCGGATCAGCGTGTTCCCGTGCAGTACACACCCCGCCCCCTAGTAAAACACTCCCCTCACACAGTTAACCCTTTCCCTGAATAACAAAGTTAACCCCTTCCTCCCCAATGCCATTAGTACAGTGTCAGTGTTTTTTTTGCACTGATCATTGTATTGGTGTCACTGGGGATGTCAGTGACTCCAAGTCAGTTCCCCCCAGTGTCAGAATGTCCGCCGTAGTCCCGCAGTCCCGCCATAAGTCGCTGATCGCCGCCATAAGTCGCTGATCGCTGCCAATATTAGTATAAAAAAAATTTAAAATCCCAGTATCTTTCCCGCCATTTGTAAACGCTATAACTTTCACGTAAACCAATTAATTTACACGTATTGGGGTTTTTTTTAAGCAAAGACATGTCGCAGAATACATTATGGCAGAAATTTATGACTAAATTTGATTTTTAAATTTTTTTTTACTGGACATGTTTTATAGCAAAAAGTCTAAAATATTGTTTTTTTTCCTCAAAATTGTCAGCCTTTTTTTTATAGCGCAAAAAATAAAAAAAAGCACAGGCGATCAAATACCACCGAAAGAAAGCTCAATTTGTGGGAAAAAAAGGAAGTAAATTTCATTTATGTACCGTATTGCATGACCGTGCAATTGTCTGTTAAACTAGCGCAAATGGCGTAAATTGCAGTATCTATACCAGCGTTTGTAGACGCTATAACTTTCACACAAAGCAATCAATATACACTTATTGGGATTTTTTTTACCAAAAACATGGAGCAGAATACATTTTGAGTTTACTATATATTTTTTATAGCCGAAAGTTAAAAAAATCGTTTTTCTTCAAAATTTCTGGCCTTTTTTTGTTTATAGCGTGAAAAATAAAAAGCGCACAGGTGATCAAATACCACCAAAATAAATCTATATTTGTGTGAAAAAAAGGACGTAAATTTCGTTTGGGTGCAGCATTGCATGACCGCGCAATTATCAGTTGAATTAGTGCAGCGCCGAGTAGCAAAAAGAGGCCTGGTCATTAAGGGGGGTAAATCCTCTGGAGGGCAAGTGGGTAATGTGGCAGTTGTTATGGTGACGCCTCGTCTGACAGACCCCTATACCCTGCTGGAACCCCGGGACATGTGCAAGGTTATGCCAAGCCATATGTTTTGCTATTTTGCCCCAAATCTTACCCCTCATTGTGAGTCCGGTTTACAATTTTCACCGGTGTCATAGCCCTGTAATATAAATGAGCGGCTGGCAGTCCCAGACTCCCCACACCTTTGGGGGTTTTTAAGGTTAGAAAAGATATTCTATGGGGGGTGGCCGGCCGCGGACGGAGATGGCCGCATAGCAGGAGAGCTCTGGGAGCCGCCGAGAGCTGCAGCCTTTCAAAGCGACGAGCGACAGCAGGAAAACCCGCCGACACTACTATTCACCTCCGGGTGGTGGGGGGCAACAAATTAGAGGGATGGGAAAATGGAAGATAAAGGGGGGGCTGCAAATTAACAGAGTTCTTCTCTCTGGTGGGTGCCCCCTCCTCCCAAAATGGCGCCAGTCCCAGCTCCTCTCCGGACCTGCAGGGACATGTGGGGGGAGACAGACACAGCTCCCCCCTGCACACCTCTAGCCCTGCAGTGAATGCTGATTCTGCATTAATATCACCAACAATCAGAAGAACAAACAGTGATCTTCTCCAGATGTGCAGCATGTGGGGGAGCAATCTAATGATTCCTTGTCACATAACACCACAAGAGAATTCATAGAACATCTGGAGGATTCCCCTGCAGAGTCCTCGCCACTTACTGCCGCAGTCATGAAACATATGTTAGTTACTATTAAGGGAATGGTTCATTTTTTGAAAACTTTCATTTTTTGGCACAAGGTTTGGGAGAATCTTTTGAAGACTGAATTTTTCTGCCACAAGCTTTTGGAAATTGTGGAAAGAAAATGAAAATGTATTTTTTTACACAAAGCAGTAAATTAATAAGATCCGTCCATCACACAGCATGGGCATAGTTGGGATTACACCTCAAAGCACATTCGGCTACTCTTCCCAATCATGGGGATACCGCGGGTGTGAGACGCTTTCAGTGTTTGGACTGATTATGTACCAACTGATCTTGTATTACAAAAATCAACATTGTATAAAAAACAGTGAACTGTAATGGTTGCCTTTGTCCAAGTGGTCATGGAATATAACTTAGTGTAGTCTCATCTATAGCAGTCCCTATACCTATAATCCTAGCATGCCTAGCCTACTGGTATGTGGCTATCCCCAGGAATGCCGTGTTCACTGACAGGAGGCTGAACAAAGGGTGATCAAAGGACTGTCTGTGGTTCCAGGAGAGGACTTGTTCACAGGAGATGGCTGGGACTGGTGTCTCACAGGAACGTGATCAATAGGGCATGCAGATGGATAGGCTCAGATGGCAGGCAGAGATGTGTTCAATAAACAGGTGAAGGATCGGTCCAAGTGTCAGACAAAAATGTGGCATAGCAGAGCCATACAAAGTAGTGTGCTTATCAGGGGCGGACTGACAACTCCTGGGGCCCCCGGGCAATAGGGGATCATGGGGCCCCTGTGTCCTTGCCCAAACTCAAAAAAGCCTATGAAAAAGGTACCAGGGGCATCTAATGGGGCCCCCTACTGACCCTGGGCCCTCGGGGTTTCCAAATGGTCAGTCCGCCCCTGGCGCTTACAGTGAAACACAGCACACTTGGTAAAACACACACAGCACACAGTTAACCCTTTGATTGGCCCACATGTGTCATTAGTACAGTGTCAGTGCTTTTTATTAGCACTGATCACTGTTTTGATGCCACTGGGGATGTCAGTGACACCAAGTCAGTCCCCCCCCCCCCCAGTGATTACTCTCCCGCACCTGGTGATCGCTGAGTATTATCGATGGGGGAAGAGAACTGTATGTATACAGATCTCTCCCCTTTCAGCTCCTGCACACTGCTTTTTATGGCTCTGCATACCACAGTCATACAAAGCAGTGTGCTTACAGTGTAAAGCACACACACACACAGCAAAACAGCACACAGTTAACCCTTTGATCGCCCCAGATGTTAACCCCTTCCTGCCCAGTGCCATTAGTACAGTGTCTGTGCTTTTCATTAGATCTGATCACCGTATTGTCATGGAAATTTTGTATTGTTGGTCGAACTTTAAATGTGTCATATATTCGTGTTATTCATATGTCTCTCGTGTGGCTTAATTAAAGCTCTGAAGGCTGCAATTGGGCCATGCGCATGTACAATGTATGTATTACAGTACTCAGCTTGGTAATGGATGAGATGGCAGATCTGCGCTTATAGACCGGCGTGTATACCACCACGGCATTCCATGCGAATGCTGCTGTCAGTAGACCGTGGGCCTGTATCCACATATCAGCAGCATGGTACCACGTGGGCTTCATAACGCAATGCGCAAGCGGTGTGAACTCCACGTGTAGGCTTATGCATATCTTACAACCCATTACCAACTTGAAACTGTATCTGGGATGGATGTGTTTTAATAAAGATCGTATCGGGCCCATCCAGGTACAGACTGATATTTTTAGGGAGTGCTTGTGCAGAGAATTTTACATACCAATAGAAGCTAGTAGGACAGGAAATATGACCTCAGATGGCTCATAGGGGGGAAGGGGAGGAAGTCTGCTGACCTCAGAAGGTTCATGGGGGAGGACCAGTGATAGATAATAGCAAAGGCTATGCTCCAATTGGAATGTATATCCTCTGTATAGGCAATCCCCATTGTATTGTTCGGTGGGAGGGTTTGACTTTATTCATGTGGGGGGCATGTGTGTATTTTTAATAAAAACAGAGAGCTGAGCCTAAAGCCGGCCCTTATGTGAGTTGCAACCAGCCTTAGAGTGTCGTGTGATCATTCTAGGGTAACGGAGCTCCAATCACCCACAAATTCAACAGAACCAAAGTATTTGGATGGGCAGGAATCGTGTAGTTTGGCTGCAGTCGTGGTAAGCGAGATTCGCACAGCTTTATGGGGGATTTCTGCGCATCCAACTGCGAGTACTCACGGTAAGGAGAAATTCGTTAAAGCGAATTTCCAAGACAGTTTGGCGAGCCTGGTGGATACTAACGCGTATTCTTGCGTAGCTAACCTAGAACGAGGGGGGAATGGCCATCATGAACTAGCAAAAAGTATGCCGGCACATTTCAGGTCTCTCTGCCATTAAGAGGATCGCTTTTTGCGTGTTCGTGTGGCTGATTTCGCTCTCTGTTAGCTAACAAGAAATACCGCTTAACAAGGACCTCGTTTTTTGTCCTAAACTCTTGATTTGTGGGTGAAAAGACGAGGGTTTGTCTCTGCTGAGAGCAGCAGAGGGGTGGGTTTTGGTTGGCTGGATTTGGTCAAGTTTAAAAATCTTCCAACCAAAAATTAAACGGGTATATGTTTTAGTGGGTAAAAGTTGTTGCATAGTGTTAGGTAAGTATTTGTGGGCTGTAGGTACTGTGGTGATTGCTTTACCCCCCTCCACGTGAGGTAATTATTACAGTGCTGAAAGGCTTAGGTTAATTGTTAACTGTTGTAAGATCTCTGTGTGTATGTAGTCTGTACAATGTTTTGTGGTACTACTGCTCCCAGCAAGCATGCAGCAGGGGGTCCTTTCTGTTACATGTGCATGTTAGTGTGATATGTTGGTGTTTTATGTCCGTTCTGTGATTGTGCCCAAATTGTGTTGTATGTGTACTTCATATTGCTGTGTAATTGTCCAGTGTATGTTCTGTCTAAAAGTCTGTTTTATGTAAGAGGCAATTTTGAGGCTAGAGTCTGCTGTGTGTTTCCCTGTGGGGGGTCATTCTAGTATCTGCCATGTGCTCCTCTGTGGGGGGTCATTTTCTTGACTAAACCACATGGACTCCTTTTGTTTGGTGGCCATTTTGTTGGCTACCAAATGTGCAGTAATCTCTATGCAATGTGCATGAAGTTTCCTATATGCATTTGACCCATATTGTGTTTTTAATCCAAATTTTTTACAGTTTCATTTGTTTGCTTTTAGCTTTAAATTTGCGTATTGCCAGCCAATTTAAAGTGTATTAAGCGAGTTTTCCCCTCACGTGTTCCACATTTAATGAGCGCGGTGTAGTCTGGGTTTTTGCACATAGATTTCTTGTATAGTGATTATGTTTTTCTTGTGTTTTTCCTGTTAAAAGTAGTTCCTTATTGTAAAGCGGGTTTGTTTTAAGCTGCTGTGTCGCGTGTTTCACGTCCAGCAGACTTTTTGTGTAAACGGTTCTAGGTGGTTGCAGTAAAGATTGCGTGTGTAGCGCAGATCGTTTAGCGGTGCTGATAGGAGTGATTTTTGCGTCAGCAACAAGGTTACTTTTGGCGCAGTTTTTCGGTTTACCTCTGTGTAATTGTTTTACTGTGAAACGTCCCGTGTTTTTCATAAGGATCCACTTTGTCCTTTTTAACAGTTTTTCAGGTTGAAAAAGGGTTTTTCTGTGTGTATTAGGAAAGTTTTTTCTTTACACAAATTTCCTAAAGGTCAGTTAGCAGGTTTCTGCCCAACCAGTGACCCCTAAGTAACATCCAAGAACCCCTCTTTTTGTTTTGACTTGTGTTAGCTACTGTGTGCAGGGAGAGAAAAGCCACTTTCATCATTGTGCGGTGTGGCCTGCCAAACACAGTGGGTGATGAGAACCACATAAATTACGCTGTGCGAGTGGGCGGTCCAGGGAAGTCCTGGTCACCACAAACACTTCGGGTGGTCAGGATCACACAAATTACGCTGTGGGAGTGGGAGGTGTGCTCTCAGTCTGACCGCCACTTGATGCGCTTCGGGTGATCGATAAGAATCACATAAATTACGCTGTGCTGGGAAAGTGGTGGAATCAGGCCTCTCGGTAGGATCCCACCGAGTGCTCCAGGGGGTAAACAGGTACCCGGACGCGGGATATATACCAGTGACTAGTCACGATGGGCAGTAGTCAGTCCATGAAGAGAGAGGGGGAACCAGCCCTCTTCAGGGTAAGGACAGCTGCACAACTGATGAAGGTGAGTTTGGGGGGGAAGTCTACAGAACCCCTCAAAAGGTGGAATAAATGGTCGAAGGGTACCAGATGGGAAATTCCCCGGGAAGGTACATTTGACGCATGGAGGTGGGAAAAATTCATCTCTGAATTTGGACCACGGATGCAGGCGTCAGAACTAGAGATCGCACAGCTATGGCTTCACAGGTCAATCCGATTAGGGAAGCAGGGCATACATAAACTGGTGTCTGTCCGGAAGAACCAGGTGATGTATACCTGGCCTCCAGAGGGAATAAAACAGGAGGATCCAGTGTCAGAGGTGGAGGAAGCTCTTTCAGGGCTGACTCTACTAAGGCAGGCAGGATCAGGGTCTGCTGGGGTTCCCCAACAACCAACAGTGGCTGAGATAAGTATAACTGCACCTGTCTCTTCTGTTAGTGACGTCACTCTTGACGTACCTTCTGTGTCTTCTGTCTCTATGCCTCAGCCTCTGCCTCTACCTCTCCCTTCTCCCTGCTTCACCCCAGCTCCTTCTGTTTCCAACTATGAAGCCTACTCAACAACCGATTTGCAGACTATCTGTGAATCAAGGGGAATAGATACCCGGTTAAAAAACAGGGCGGATTGCATCAAAGCGCTACGAACCACTGATCAGACCCCTGCCCCCCAGCTATACCCTGATCTGAGGGACCTCAAACCTGAAGGTGCAGTAAGCGAGGTGGTTAATCTAAGCCCACCGATGATGCTGGGCCAGCCCTTGCACTCTTCCCGGACCGAGGCCTATCCAGTCAGGGTGCAGCAATTTGAAGGTCCTCCCAATGCACAGGGGGAACGGACTTTAGGGGAACGGGTAGTTTGGCATGTCCCCTTCACCCCGGCAGAGATCCGCACTATTCTGGCTGAGCTCCCGGACTATCGAGTCAATCCGAGAGGATTTGCTCGAATGTTTGGACAAAACCAGTTCAGCTATGGTATGAGCGGGTCAGATTGTGCACAGATCCTACGGGCTAAGGTGGGCATGGAAGTGGCCAGTACAGTGATTGCAGGGTGCTCTATAACCACGCATGAGGAGATGACTTCAGGGGGCAAAGAGTTCTGTACACAGCTAAAGGCAAAGCTTCCAGAAATGAATGGTGCTACCTCTACTACGGACATGATGAAGCTCACCAAGGGTCCTAATGAGGAAAGCGCCTGCTTCTGGCGCCGTCTCAAGCAGACGGCACTGGATGCGGATCTGGAAGTTGGACCTGATGCTCCAACTGAAGGGGTAAAGGTGACCGCGACGCACATTCTGTTGCGGGCCAAATTTTTGGAAGGCATCAATATTAAAATTCGGGAAAGGCTGGTTCTGGCCCGACCCGAATATAATGAGATGTCTATCCCTGCTATCCTTTCCACTCTTGCGGCAATAGAGAGGGAAATGGATAGAAGAAAACAAGACAAGGCCAAAGTTCTTATGTCCCAGACCCCACACGAAAAACCAAGGGATCTGGGTCACAGGAAGAATAGGCCCCCACCCAGGTGCTTCCAGTGCCACCAAACGAGGCACATGAGGAGGAGCTGTCCCCAATTACCTAAAGGTCGGTGGCAGTTCATTCCTGATGAGTCCTCCGCCCCTATGACCACCATGGTAAGTAACTCCTATGAATTCTCATAGGAAGTTGACAAATCGGTGTCGGCCCAGATCCATCTTTTTCTAGAGGAATTAAAATATCCCCTCCCTTGCCTCACCGACACCAGTGCAGCAAGAACGGTCCTGCGAAAACAGGACATCCAAGGCAAGGTACCCCTCTCAGGGGAAAACCCTCCTAACCCCTACTAACCTCACTATCAAACGATGCACTATTCTTAACCCAGCTTCTCTTCTTCCTGTGTCGGAAGATGAGAAGGGGGGGGAGGACAGCAATGACAGTGCTGAATTTTGCAACACGACTAACAATACTAACACCTCTTCTGCTAACATGTCTTCTTTGTCCACTACTAATCTCTCTTCCAAAGGACACGACTGCATCTCTTTGGTGGAACTGGAGTCAGCGGCGACACACCCCATATCACCCCGAGAGTAGCGGTAAGGTTGAACGTCTTCCGATACCCAAAAACCTTGGCCTGAGTGTCTCCCCATTGCCCCCTATTCCATCCGGAATGCCCCTCGGCAACCACATGGGCTGTCACCCTACGAGGTGTTGTTTGGGGGACCTCCCAAAACAGGGTTGTACTTTCCTCAACAGTTGTCGTCTTTGCATTCACAGCTTACAGGTTATGTGCAATCTCTGCAACGGGAGCTGCAGAAGATACACCATCGGGTTCGCGAATCGCTCCCCGATCCAAATACAATAACAGGTGTTCTTTCTATTGAGCCAGGTGATTGGGTCGTCCTAAAGAAACATCAAAGAACCGGACTCGAGCCACGGTTCACCGGACCATACCAAGTCCAGCTGACGACACCTACCTCACTCAAGCTCGAGGGACGAGACAACTGGGTGCACGCAAGCCACTGCAAGAAGCTTCTCAGCTACACCAGAGAATGAGGGGTGTCATTTTCCTTTTTCTTTTTGTTTGTATGTCATACATGTGTGTGAACGGAGGAAAAGACGGCAGATACCCCAACCTTTTATTTAAAATGCACCTACGTTTAGCCAGAACCGCCAACAAAACCAACTGTTGGGTATGCTCTAAGCCCCCACCCAGTCATCACATGTCCGCAATGGCCGCTGTTCATGCCCTATATGACATCCGCGTCGGCATGAAAAAGCAAGGGACCCCTGGTCAGCCCCCACGTAGACATTTATCTGTAGAACTTAATGACACATTTTTAGCAGGTAACATCAGTTTCAGCACCAATATTAGCTCTAGCTCCTGTAGGGCCCTCACCAGTCCATTATGGGTAACTGGGCAGCTAGGCAGCCCTCAGGTGTGCTTTAACATCAGCTTTGGCACAGGTAACAAGTTTGTTGGGATTACCACCTGCGAGGGAGGTATAACTGTCAATCTGACTAACCAGACTTCCTTTCTGAGTAACCACACTGACCGACCAGACCACGTGTGTTGGAAGGACGGATGTGATGTGCAGACTGAGGGAGCAATCCCCCAGTCTGTGCAACTGTTGCTCAGTACCAGAGGCCGAACGAGGAACTCCTCCTGCTCTGCTCTGACAGGTCCATACTATTTTCTGTGTGGTTCGGCAGCCTATAGAACATTTCCCCAGAACGCGAAAGGTTCGTGTGCCCTCATAAAGCTAGTCCCCGCATCCTATGTAGTGATGGACCATGAAGAGTTGATGGTCCACAAGAAGGTAAGGATGGCAGGGAGAGTTCGCAGGGAACTGTTCTCTGAGGGCGACCAGGCATGGGCTTGGTTCCCCTCATGGACAGGATGGGGAATAGAACTTATGAAGCGCCTGAACAATTTTTCTGTCATCGTGGATAGTATGTTTAACGAGACCGTAGAGGCTGTCAGAGAAATTGCCCAAGAACAACGGCAGATGGGAATTTTAGTGCTTCAGGAGAAGATGGCCCTTGATTATCTTTTAGCCGCCAAAGGGGGGTTCTGTGAGTTCATCGGAGAGGATTGTTGTACTTGGATAGAAGACACCGATGACAAGGTCCAGGCCCATATGGACAAAGTTAGTGAACTACAGGGAAAAGCTAGAGCTATAGCTAGTGAGGGTTGGAATCCGTTCAAGGGTTTGGGAGGATTGGGAGATTTCCTGTTCTCCATCGGATCTTGGTTGAAGGAAGTGGGAGTGTATATCCTGATGCTTCTCTTTTTCATCTGCCTTTTATATGCCGCGGTGAGATGTTCCTGTTGCCTCATCGACCGTGTAAGCCAAGCTCGGGCAGACGACCACATCTCCATGCCCGCTCCGGGGATCCCACTCCAACCACTGATCGGGGGAAGACCTCACCAACCAACCACCTTCTCTACAGATTACGTCCTGGCTTCCCTCTAATTTATCTCTCTGAAGACCACATTCTCCAAGACCTTCAAGCAAGCTTCAAGCCTCATCATTGTTTGTGTCTGCGATTTGGAAAACTGTCTGGGTCGAGACCAGCCTTGTGTGGCCCCGTCTGCAGGGGCAATTTGAGAATCTATTGCTGGATCTCCCCAGACCACCGTGGGATCACAAGCTTTATTCATACCACAAGTCTGTTTGTGGTTTTTGCAAGAGCCTTCCTGTAGTGAAGGTTCCAACGCTCTTGAGGATCATCGCTTCAATCAAGCCTGTTTGCGTCGAGTCTGCGTCGGGTCTTGTTGTTTCAGGTACCCCGTGGAGCTTTATTCTCAGGGACAACTACAGGAACTCTTTGAAGTTTGAGACTACACCCATCAAGCTGAAGAAGATCAAGAAGGGACACGAGGAGAATATGATAAAACAGGAGGGAATGTCATGGAAATTTTGTATTGTTGGTCGAACTTTAAATGTGTCATATATTCGTGTTATTCATATGTCTCTCGTGTGGCTTAATTAAAGCTCTGAAGGCTGCAATTGGGCCATGCGCATGTACAATGTATGTATTACAGTACTCAGCTTGGTAATGGATGAGATGGCAGATCTGCGCTTATAGACCGGCGTGTATACCACCACGGCATTCCATGCGAATGCTGCTGTCAGTAGACCGTGGGCCTGTATCCACATATCAGCAGCATGGTACCACGTGGGCTTCATAACGCAATGCGCAAGCGGTGTGAACTCCACGTGTAGGCTTATGCATATCTTACAACCCATTACCAACTTGAAACTGTATCTGGGATGGATGTGTTTTAATAAAGATCGTATCGGGCCCATCCAGGTACAGACTGATATTTTTAGGGAGTGCTTGTGCAGAGAATTTTACATACCAATAGAAGCTAGTAGGACAGGAAATATGACCTCAGATGGCTCATAGGGGGGAAGGGGAGGAAGTCTGCTGACCTCAGAAGGTTCATGGGGGAGGACCAGTGATAGATAATAGCAAAGGCTATGCTCCAATTGGAATGTATATCCTCTGTATAGGCAATCCCCATTGTATTGTTCGGTGGGAGGGTTTGACTTTATTCATGTGGGGGGCATGTGTGTATTTTTAATAAAAACAGAGAGCTGAGCCTAAAGCCGGCCCTTATGTGAGTTGCAACCAGCCTTAGAGTGTCGTGTGATCATTCTAGGGTAACGGAGCTCCAATCACCCACAAATTCAACAGAACCAAAGTATTTGGATGGGCAGGAATCGTGTAGTTTGGCTGCAGTCGTGGTAAGCGAGATTCGCACAGCTTTATGGGGGATTTCTGCGCATCCAACTGCGAGTACTCACGGTAAGGAGAAATTCGTTAAAGCGAATTTCCAAGACAGTATTGATGTCACTGTGGATGTCAGTGACACCAAGTCAGTTCTCCCCAGTGGCAGAATGGCCGCCGCAGTCCTGCTATAAGTCGCTGATTGCCGCCATTACTAGTAAAAATAAAAATTCCAGTCTATATACCGCCATTTGTAAACACTATAACTCTCACATAAACCAATTAATTTACACGTATTGGGATTTTTTTAGCAAAGACATAGAATACATTTTGGCCTAAATTTATGACGAAATTTGATTTTTTAAATTTTTTTACTGGGCATGTTTCGTAGCAAAAAGTAAAAAATATAGTTTTTTTTCTAAAAATTGTCTGTCTTTTTTTTTTTATAGGGCAAAAAATAAAAAACACACAGGCGATTAAATACCACCAAAAGAAAGCTCTATTTGTGGGGAAAAAAAAGAATGCAAATTTAATTTGGGTGCAGTATTACATGACCACGCAATTGTCAGTTAAAGTAACGCAGCGCCGTATCGCAAAAAATGGCCTGGTCAGGAAGGGGGGGGAAATCCTCTGGAGGGGGAGGGGTTAAACAAAAATTGTTGTAATAATAAAGTGATAAGGTAAATATATCCAGTAGGTCCCTGAGGACACTGAGGACACTGAGGACACTGAGGACACTGAGGACACTGAGGACACTGAGGATACTGAGGACACTGAGCACACTGAGGAGACTGAGGACACTGAGGACTCTGAGGACACTGAGGACACTGAGGATACTGAGGACACTGAGGATACTGAGGACACTGAGGACACTGAGGACACTGAGGACACTGAGGATACTGAGGACACTGAGGACACTGAGGACACTGAGGACACTGAGGAGACTGAGGACACACGGGTACTTTGTCATAAGAGGCTGGGCAGTTTATAGGTCTGTAAGATCAGAAATATATTTCATCATTAAGTACTAAAATCTGTAAATGTATTGATGAAGGTTTTTTAATACAATTTTCAGTTTTTAAATATGTTTCATTTCAAGAGAATGAATTTTACATCATCCAGCACTTTACAAGGATGACACTAAAGAATATATACATTTGGTGTGTATGTGTGTGTACATGTGTCTGTGCGTGTGTATTTCTGTGTACGTACATGTATGTGTGTCTGTACATGTGTCTGTGTGTGTACATGTGTCTCTATGCGTGTGTGTACATGTTTCTATGTGTGTGTACATGTCTGTGTGTGTGTATGTACATGTGTCTGTATGTAAACCTACATGTATGGGTGGTTTGGTCAGGTTCAGGATGATGTGGTTATTATGGGTGGTAGAATATGGGGGGCACTTGAGGTATTGCTGGGTTGGATAGTAGGTAGGATCTGCTTGGTAGAGTTATGGTTTTGTGAGTGAAAGATTATGGGGGGTTATGGCTGTGAGCGGTGCATGGTCTAAGTATGATGGAGTGTTTAGGTTGACATTGGAGGCCCTGATGTAATGTGGGGAGACTCTGGGGACCCTGATGTAATATGGGGGGACTCTGGGGACCCTGATGTAATGTGGGGAGACTCTGAGGACCCTGATGTAATGTGGGGAGACTCTGGGGACCCTGATGTAATGTGGGGAGACTCTGAGGACCCTGATGTAATGTGGGGAGACTCTGGGGACCCTGATGTAATGTGGGAAAACTCTGGGGACCCTGATGTAATGTGGGGGGACTCTGTGGACCATGATGTAATGTGGGGAGACTCTGGGGACCCTGATGTAGTGTGGGGGGACTCTGGGGACCCTGATGTAATGTGGGGAGACTCGGGGACTCTGATGTAATGTGGGGAGACTCTGGGGACCCTGATGTAATGTGGGGGGACTCTGGGGACCCTGATGTAATGTGGGGGGACTCTGGGGACCCTGATGTAATGTAGGGAGACTCTGGGGACCCTGATGTAATGTGGGGGGGACTCTGTGGACCCTGATGTAATGTGGGGGGACTCTGGGGACCCTGATGTAATGTGGGGGGACTCTGTGGACCCTGATGTAATGTGGGGGGACTCTGGGGACCCTGATGTAATGTGGGGAGACTCTGGGGACCCTGATGTAATGTGGGGGGACTCTGGGGACCCTGATGTAATGTGGGGGACTCTGGGGACCCTGATGTAATGTGGGGGGACTCTGGGGACCCTGATGTAATGTGGGGAGACTCTGGGGACCCTGATGTAATGTGGGGGGACTCTGGGGACCCTAATATAATGTGGGTAACATTTAACAGTGTCATTTCATGAAATAATTTATGAGGGCGTGTTTAGGGGCGGAATTAGGGGTGTAGCAGGGTAGGGGTTGGGTGGGCAACTGGTGGCGAGTAACTCTTAATGTTTGGCTAGTAGCTCAGGACTTGAAATTTGAAGCCCTGTTGTATCCAGTTATATTGTACAATCAGCCCACAGCTGACATCCCATAACCCACCAATCACAGAGATTCATTTCCAATCAATGATTAATTATAGTACAGATGGTACCAACAAAGTATTCCTTCAGGAGGGTGGGGGATATTCAAGCTGTGCAGGCAGTACCCCCGACATGTCCCCGACATCTCCCCCACCCTCCTGAAGGAATACTTTGTTGGTACCATCTGTACTATAATTAATCATTCGTTGGAAATGAATCTCTGTGATTGGTGGGTTATGGGATGTCATCTGTGGGCTGATTGTACAATGTAATTGGATACAAGATTGGTTTTAGAGGTGATGTGATGTTAATAACGGAACATTGATTTTATTCCATTGTGTGCTGAGCTTCTGGGCCTGAAAAGTCCATTCAATATTCTTCTTCACTTTTTATCATCTAAACCTTCCACACACTATCCAAAAGTGAGGAAAATGTCTACAGATACACACTTTTCATTGTTTATACGTTTTAAATGATGTCATGTTTATTATTGCTACACACTTAATCAGGGCTTTATTGTCTCAGAGAACAGGTGCAGGAACCCCCCCTTTCTGAATCCCCCCTCGTCTCAGCTTCCTACCCACCCCTGAGCACCGTCCCTTGGTTCCACCCCCCTACCCGCCTCCCAGTATTTCCCATTTTAGAGAATGCAGAGCCAAGTATCATTTTGTGGTGCTCAGTAATTTGCATAGAATTTGTTAATGATAACAAAAAAAATGTAAAATAGACCCCTGTAGTCAGTAGCAATAGATGCCCCCAGCAACAATAGATCCCCAGCAACAATAGACCCCCTGGCAACAACAATATTCCCCCCCAGCAAAAATAGATCTCCCCACAACAATAGACCCCCCAGCAACAACAATACCCCCCCCCCCGAAAAAATAGATCTCCCCACAAGAAAAGACCCCCAGCAACAATAGATCCACAGCAACAATAGCCCCCCCGGCAACAACAATATGCCCCCCAGAAAAAAATAGATCTCCCCACAACAATAGACCCCCAGCAACAAATAGATCCCCCACAACAATAAACCCCTGCAGCAACAATAATACCCCTGCAACAAAATATAAACTCAGCAACAATAGATCCACCTCAGCAATAATAGACTTCCAGCAGCATAAACAGATCTCTCAGCCACCAGCATGAATAGACCTCTCCCTGAACATTAGATCCCTCCCGCAACAGTTGACTGCCCCCAGCAACATAAGGCCTCCCCAGCAACAATAGATCCACCTCCAGCAGCAATAGATACCCCCAGAAAGAATAGACCCCTGGCAACAACAATATGCCCCCCAAAAAAAAATATGATATTCCTTTACATACACATTCATCAGTCACAGTCTGTACCCCTCGCCCTCCAGAGGATTTACCCCCCTTCCTGACCCGGCCATTTTTGTGATACGGCACTGCGCTACTTTAACTGACAATTGAGCGGTCATGCAACTCTGCACCCAAATGAAATGTACGTTCTCTTTTCCCTACGAATTGAGCTTTCTTTCGGTGGTATTTAATGGCCTGTGTGTTTTTTAGTTTTTGCGCTATAACTAGAGATGAGCGAAGTATTCAAAAATTCGATTCGACTGATTCGGCGAATTCGTAGAAAAATTTCGATTCGAGTCGAATATATTCGCTGTGAATTTAACTTAAAAAAGGGTGTTTCTAGGCTTCAGAGAGCCTTTATATTAGTGCAGAACACTGTACCTTTAATTTAAATGCCCTTGGAGTCTGCTGGGGAAGAGAAATAATACTGTCAGTCAGTATGACATGCAGATGAGTGCCGTCGATCTTAGAATCACCGCACACTTCACTCATTTGGCCAGTCACGGGGCCAAAACCAGAGTGTGGAGCCACAGTGTGGCGGTGGAGGCAGCAGCAATGGGAGGCCATACAGCACCCTATGACAAAAATGGAAACCACCAGCAGTGTGAGGAGACCTGAAAGTGGCACATGGCAGAGTGTGGCGATAGAGACAGCAGCAATGGGAGGCCGTACAGGGACCCATGACACACTCTGGACCTGGCAGCAGCATGAGGAGGCGGTACAGGGGCCCATGGCAGATTACGGGCCTGGCAGCAGCATGAGGAGTCGGTACGGGGGCCCATGGCAGATTACAGGCCTGGCAGCAGCAATGGGAGGCCGTACAGGGACCCATGACACAATCTGGACGTGGCAGCAGCATGGGGAGGCGGTACAGGGGCCCATGACAGATTACGGGCCTGGCAGCAGCATTTGGAGTCGGTACGGGGGCCCATGACACACTCTGGACCTGGCAGCAGCATGAGGAGGCGGTACAGGGGCGCATGACAGATTACGAGCCTGGCAGCAGCAACTTGGACAGGAGGACGTTCAGTTTCTGCACCGTCTGGTGCGTGCTCGCAAACTGTTGTCTCTTGGAAACGGATTCCAAGAAAGACTGCTGACGGAATCCGTGAAGAGGAGTAGCAGGAGAAGGAGCATCTGAACGAGCGGAATATGCCAACAAGCGACAACAGGGGCCCATGGCAGATTAGGGGCCTGGCAGCAGCTATGGGAGGCCCGTAATCTGCCAGCACCCTATGACAAAAAATGGAACCCACCAGCAGTGTGAGGAGACCTGAAAGTGGCACATGGCAGAGTGTGGCGATGGAGACAGCAGCAATGGGAGGCTGTACAGGGACCCATGAGAGACTCTGGACCTGGCAGCAGCATGAGGAGGCGGTATATAGGGGCCTATGGCAGATTAGGGGCCTGGCAGCAGCTATGGGAGGCCCGTAATCTGCCAGCACCCTATGTCAAAAAATTCTACACACCAGCAGTGTGTGAGACCTGAAAGTGGCACATGGCAGAGTGTGGCGATGGAGACAGCAGCAATGGGAGGCCGTACAGGGACCCATGAGAGACTCTGGACTTGGCAGCAGCATGAGGAGGCGGTATAGGGGCCCATGGCAGATTAGGGGCCTGGCAGCAGCTATGGGAGGCCCGTAATCTGCCAGCACCCTATGACAAAAAATGGAACACACCAGCAGTGTGAGGAGACCTGAAAGTGGCACATGTTTGGGGCATGATTCATGGCGGATTTAGTCAGTTGTGTCAGGAACTGGTGGTTTGAAATCCAGACTAATCCACGCCTGATTCATTTTCACAAACGTCAGTCTCTCCACACTTTGGGTGGACAGTCGTGTCCTCCGCGGAGTTGCAATACCTCCTGCCGCACTAAACACGCGCTCCGATGCCACGCTACTGGCCGGGCATGACAGCCTTTCAAGGGCAAATTCAGCTAGTTGGGGCCAAAGGTCAAGTTTCGTTGCCCAGTAGTCAAGGGGATTGTCTACCTCGGTTGGCAGGGTGCTGTCCAAGTAGGCCTAAGCCTGTTGTTTGAGGTCCTGCTCCAGGTCCACCTGATGCTGCTGCTGCTGCTGCTGCTGCTGCTGCGGCTGGTTAGTAGTTTCCTCACTGCGCTGGTGAAGAAAGCTACTCATCATCGACTGCAGACTGAGGCAGCCGCTGCTGGTGGAGCTGCCACTGCTCCTACCACCCCACCCCTCCCCTGCTGCCATGGCAGCGGAACGCGAGCGCACAGGGCCCACAGTGTCTGAGGATGGACGTTGGCGCAGACAGGCAGAGACCAGCTGACTACATAGTTGGTTTTTATAGTACGTTATTTTGGCCTCCCTCTCAGCAGGTGTGAAAAAGGCCACCATTTTTGAACGGTAGCGAGGGTCCAACAAGGTGGACAGCCAAAAGTCATCCCTCTGTCTGATGGTTATTATTCGGCTGTCGCTACGCAAGCAACCGAGCATGCTATGGGCCATTTGTGCCAAGGAATGCGAGGGACTCCCTGCCTCCATCTCCACAACATACTGCCACGGTGCGTCTGGGTCCTCTGTCTCCTCCTCCTCCTCCTCCTCTACCAGATGCTCCTGCTCCTCCACTCCTGTCCGCTGAGTGGAAAAACCACCCATTTCACTCAATAATTCCTGAGCACCAATGTCCTCCTCTACCTCCTCCTCTTCTTCCTGTCCTGCCCCCACAGGGGTCATGTGGCGTTGAGATCTGTGCGCCACGTCTACCGCACCCTGACCAGCCATTGTTAACAGCATTTGTTCCAGGACGTGCAACAGAGGAATGACGTCGTTCATCCCATAGTCCTGCCGACTCACGAATAGCGTGGCCTCCTCAAAGGGCCTGAGCAAGCGCAGGTGTCACGCATGAGCTGCCAATGGCTGACATCTAAGTTACACAGGGAATACCTTTATCCGCTTTTAACATCAGGAAATCTGTGATGGCCTTTCGCTGTTCGTAAAGGCGGTCTAACATATGTAGGGTTGAATTCCACCTTGTTGCAACGTCACAGCATGAGGAGTCGGTATAGGGGCCCATGGCAGATTAGGGGCCTGGCAGCAGCTATGGGAGGCCCGTAATCTGCCAGCACCCTATGTCAAAAAAATTCTACACACCAGCAGTGTGAGGAGACCTGAAAGTGGCACATGGCAGAGTGTGGCGATGGAGACAGCAGCAATGGGAGGCCGTACAGGGACCCATGACAGACTCTGGACCTGGCAGCAGCATGAGGAGGCGGTATATAGGGGCCTATGGCAGATTAGGGGCCTGGCAGCAGCTATGGGAGGCCCATAATCTGCCAGCACCCTATGTCAAAAAATTCAACACACCAGCAGTGTGAGGAGACCTGAAAGTGGCACATGGCATGAGAGACTCTGGACCTGGCAGCAGCATGAGGAGGCGGTATATAGGGGCCCATGGCAGATTAGGGGCCTGGCAGCAGCAATGGGAGGCCCGTAATCTGCCAGCACCCTATGTCAAAAAATTCTACACACCAGCAGTGTGAGGAGACCTGAAAGTGGCACATGGCAGAGTGTGGCGATGGAGACAGCAGCAATGGGAGGCCGTACAGGGACCCATGACAGACTCTGGACCTGGCAGCAGCATGAGGAGGCGGTATATAGGGGCCTATGGCAGATTAGGGGCCTGGCAGCAGCTATGGGAGGCCCTTAATCTGCCAGCACCCTATGTCAAAAAATTCTACACACCAGCAGTGTGTGAGGAGACCTGAAAGTGGCACATGGCAGAGTGTGGCGATGGAGACAGCAGCAATGGGAGGCCGTACAGGGACCCATGACAGACTCTGGACCTGGCAGCAGCATGAGGAGGCGGTATATAGGGGCCTATGGCAGATTAGGGGCCTGGCAGCAGCTATGGGAGGCCCATAATCTGCCAGCACCCTATGTCAAAAAATTCAACACACCAGCAGTGTGAAGAGACCTGAAAGTGGCACATGGCATGAGAGACTCTGGACCTGGCAGCAGCATGAGGAAGCGGTATATAGGGGCCTATGGCAGATTAGGGGCCTGGCAGCAGCTATAGGAGGCCCATAATCTGCCAGCACCCTATGTCAAAAAATTCTACACACCAGCAGTGTGTGAGGAGACCTGAAAGTGGCACATGGCAGAGTGTGGCGATGGAGACAGCAGCAATGGGAGGCCGTACAGGGACCCATGAGAGACTCTGGACCTGGCAGCAGCATGAGGAGGCGGTATATAGGGGCCTATGGCAGATTAGGGGCCTGGCAGCAGCTATGGGAGGCCCTTAATCTGCCAGCACCCTATGTCAAAAAATTCTACACACCAGCAGTGTGTGAGGAGACCTGAAAGTGGCACATGGCAGAGTGTGGCGATGGAGACAGCAGCAATGGGAGGCCGTACAAGGACCCATGACAGACTCTGGACCTGGCAGCAGCATGAGGAGGCGGTATATAGGGGCCCATGGCAGATTAGGGGCCTGGCAGCAGCTATGGGAGGCCCGTAATCTGCCAGCACCCTATGTCAAAAAATTCTACACACCAGCAGTGTGTGAGGAGACCTGAAAGTGGCACATGGCAGAGTGTGGCGATGGAGACAGCAGCAATGGGAGGCCGTACAGGGACCCATGACAGACTCTGGACCTGGCAGCAGCATGAGGAGGCGGTATATAGGGGCCCATGGCAGATTAGGGGCCTGGCAGCAGCAATGGGAGGCCCGTAATCTGCCAGCACCCTATGTCAAAAAATTCTACACATCAGCAGTGTGAGGAGACCTGAAAGTGGCACATGGCAGAGTGTGGCGATGGAGACAGCAGCAATGGGAGGCCGTACAGGGACCCATGACAGACTCTGGACCTGGCAGCAGCATGAGGAGGCGGTATATAGGGGCCCATGGCAGATTAGGGGCCTGGCAGCAGCAATGGGAGGCCCGTAATCTGCCAGCACCCTATGTCAAAAAATTCTACACACCAGCAGTGTGAGGAGACCTGAAAGTGGCACATGGCAGAGTGTGGCGATGGAGACAGCAGCAATGGGAGGCCGTACAGGGACCCATGACAGACTCTGGACCTGGCAGCAGCATGAGGAGGCGGTATATAGGGGCCTATGGCAGATTAGGGGCCTGGCAGCAGCTATGGGAGGCCCTTAATCTGCCAGCACCCTATGTCAAAAAATTCTACACACCAGCAGTGTGTGAGGAGACCTGAAAGTGGCACATGGCAGAGTGTGGCGATGGAGACAGCAGCAATGGGAGGCCGTACAGGGACCCATGACAGACTCTGGACCTGGCAGCAGCATGAGGAGGCGGTATATAGGGGCCCATGGCAGATTAGGGGCCTGGCAGCAGCTATGGGAGGCCCGTAATCTGCCAGCACCCTATGTCAAAAAATTCTACACACCAGCAGTGTGTGAGGAGACCTGAAAGTGGCACATGGCAGAGTGTGGCGATGGAGACAGCAGCAATGGGAGGCCGTACAGGGACCCATGACAGACTCTGGACTTGGCAGCAGCATGAGGAGGCGGTATATAGGGGCCCATGGCAGATTAGGGGCCTGGCAGCAGCAATGGGAGGCCCGTAATCTGCCAGCACCCTATGTCAAAAAATTCTACACACCAGCAGTGTGAGGAGACCTGAAAGTGGCACATGGCAGAGTGTGGCGATGGAGACAGCAGCAATGGGAGGCCGTACAGGGACCCATGACAGACTCTGGACCTGGCAGCAGCATGAGGAGGCGGTATATAGGGGCCTATGGCAGATTAGGGGCCTGGCAGCAGCTATGGGAGGCCCTTAATCTGCCAGCACCCTATGTCAAAAAATTCTACACACCAGCAGTGTGTGAGGAGACCTGAAAGTGGCACATGGCAGAGTGTGGCGATGGAGACAGCAGCAATGGGAGGCCGTACAGGGACCCATGACAGACTCTGGACCTGGCAGCAGCATGAGGAGGCGGTATATAGGGGCCTATGGCAGATTAGGGGCCTGGCAGCAGCTATGGGAGGCCCATAATCTGCCAGCACCCTATGTCAAAAAATTCAACACACCAGCAGTGTGAGGAGACCTGAAAGTGGCACATGGCATGAGAGACTCTGGACCTGGCAGCAGCATGAGGAGGCGGTATATAGGGGCCCATGGCAGATTAGGGGCCTGGCAGCAGCAATGGGAGGCCCGTAATCTGCCAGCACCCTATGTCAAAAAATTCTACACACCAGCAGTGTGAGGAGACCTGAAAGTGGCACATGGCAGAGTGTGGCGATGGAGACAGCAGCAATGGGAGGCCGTACAGGGACCCATGACAGACTCTGGACCTGGCAGCAGCATGAGGAGGCGGTATATAGGGGCCTATGGCAGATTAGGGGCCTGGCAGCAGCTATGGGAGGCCCATAATCTGCCAGCACCCTATGTCAAAAAATTCAACACACCAGCAGTGTGAGGAGACCTGAAAGTGGCACATGGCATGAGAGACTCTGGACCTGGCAGCAGCATGAGGAAGCGGTATATAGGGGCCTATGGCAGATTAGGGGCCTGGCAGCAGCTATAGGAGGCCCATAATCTGCCAGCACCCTATGTCAAAATATTCAACACACCAGCAGTGTGAGGAGACCTGAAAGTGGCACATGGCAGAGTGTGGCGATGGAGACAGCAGCAATGGGAGGCCGTACAGGGACCCATGAGAGACTCTGGACCTGGCAGCAGCATGAGGAGGCGGTATATAGGGGCCTATGGCAGATTAGGGGCCTGGCAGCAGCTATGGGAGGCCCTTAATCTGCCAGCACCCTATGTCAAAAAATTCTACACACCAGCAGTGTGTGAGGAGACCTGAAAGTGGCACATGGCAGAGTGTGGCGATGGAGACAGCAGCAATGGGAGGCCGTACAGGGACCCATGAGAGACTCTGGACCTGGCAGCAGCATGAGGAGGCGGTATATAGGGGCCTATGGCAGATTAGGGGCCTGGCAGCAGCTATGGGAGGCCCGTAATCTGCCAGCACCCTATGTCAAAAAATTCTACACACCAGCAGTGTGTGAGGAGACCTGAAAGTGGCACATGGCAGAGTGTGGCGATGGAGACAGCAGCAATGGGAGGCCGTACAGGGACCCATGAGAGACTCTGGACCTGGCAGCAGCATGAGGAGGCGGTATATAGGGGCCTATGGCAGATTAGGGGCCTGGCAGCAGCTATGGGAGGCCCATAATCTGCCAGCACCCTATGTCAAAAAATTCTACACACCAGCAGTGTGTGAGGAGACCTGAAAGTGGCACATGGCAGAGTGTGGCGATGGAGACAGCAGCAATGGGAGGCCGTACAGGGACCCATGAGAGACTCTGGACCTGGCAGCAGCATGAGGAGGCGGTATATAGGGGCCTATGGCAGATTAGGGGCCTGGCAGCAGCTATGGGAGGCCCGTAATCTGCCAGCACCCTATGTCAAAAAATTCTACACACCAGCAGTGTGTGAGGAGACCTGAAAGTGGCACATGGCAGAGTGTGGCGATGGAGACAGCAGCAATGGGAGGCCGTACAGGGACCCATGACAGACTCTGGACCTGGCAGCAGCATGAGGAGGCGGTATATAGGGGCCTATGGCAGATTAGGGGCCTGGCAGCAGCTATGGGAGGCCCGTAATCTGCCAGCACCCTATGTCAAAAAACTGAACACACCAGCAGTGTGTGAGGAGACCTGAAAGTGGCACATGGCAGAGTGTGGCGATGGAGACAGCAGCAATGGGAGGTCTCCCATTGTCCCAACATGGCCCAAATAGTCCCAACATGGGCCCCCTGGCCACGCTTGACTTTCTGGCCACATAGTCGACATACGGCTACGTTTACTTCCTCGGGCGGCTTGACGAAAAATTGCCACACCGCCGAGTAGGAAACTTTGCCCCCGATACTCCTCACTGGCTGACTGCTGCTTCCTCCGTGCACACCGGCACCACTACTGGCCGTGGTGGTAGGCTGCAGTGGAGCTGGTGCTCTACTCCGTGGCCGTTTGGCTCCACTGACACTGCTTCCACTGACACTGCTGCGACCCTCCTGCTGTCTCCTGGGCAACCCACCGACTGTTTCGCTCACTGCCAAGCTGCCACCCTCTTCTCCTGATGATGCGGAAGAAATTGCCTGATGACGACGAGGCTGCCAAGTGCGATCAACCTCCTCATCATCAAGTAGGGTCTCCGCCTCACTACTAGCCCCCTCGGCTGCGTCTGGGTCAGGAGACAGACCTGTCTCTAGACCGGCTACCGGGCCACTCTCCTCGCCACTACTTCTTCGCCTAGCTGCTGAAAAGGCGGATGTCTCCCCCCGTTCCTGACCGCCCTCTGTTAGCTCTTCCTCACTGTACAGTGGGGCTGAGCCCACAGCATGCGATACTTCGCTTGGTGAGGGAACACCAAAGGACAGGGGCAGGTAGAGGACACGTGATTTCAGTGGGCTAGGTCCCGGGCCATGCCAACTAACGGTTGTGTCTGACGTACCCACCGACCGTTGGCTGTAGGTGTCAGAGGTGACCTGGGAAGAGGAAGACGACCGAGCCAACCAATCGACGACGGCAGGGTTGTCGGTGGAGACACGACCGCTGGATGACACCGGGAGCACTGGCCTCTGGCTGCGAATAGTGCTGCCTCGACCCCTTCCTCTGCTGCCACGTCTGCTCGCTCCTAAAACATTGCCTCCTCTGCCACTCCTCTGCATGTTGTCTGACATACTCTTTAATTAAACGATTATGTGTCCCTGAGTAACAATTCTGTGTCCCTGAGTAACAATTCTGTGTCTGTGCGAGTAACAATTCTGTGGCCCTAAGTAACAGTTCTGTGGCCCTCAGTAACAATTCTGTGTCCCTGATTAACGTTTCTGTGGCCCCAAGTAACAGTTCTGTGGCCCTCAGTAACAATTCTGTGTCTGTGCGAGTAACAATTCTGTGGCCCTAAGTAAAGTTTCTGTGGCCCTAAGTAACAATTCTCTGGCACTCAGTAACAATTCTGTCTGTCCCTGAGTAACAATTCTCTGGCACTCAGTAACAATTCTGTCTGTCCCTGAGTAAAAATTCTGTGGCCCTAAGTAAAGTTTCTGTGGCCCTGAGTAACAATTCTCTGGCACTCCGTAACAATTCTGTCTGTCCCTGAGTAACAATTCTCTGGCACTCAGTAACAATTCTGTCTGTCCCTGAGTAAAAATTCTGTGGCCCTAATTAAAGTTTCTGTGGCCCTAAGTAACAATTCTCTGGCACTCAGTAACAATTCTGTCTGTCCCTGAGTAACAATTCTCTGGCACTCGGTAACAATTCTGTCTGTCCCTGAGTAACAATTCTCTGGCACTCAGTAACAATTCTGTCTGTCCCTGAGTAAAAATTCTGTGGCCCTAATTAAAGTTTCTGTGGCCCTAAGTAACAATTCTCTGGCACTCAGTAACAATTCTGTCTGTCCCTGAGTAACAATTCTCTGGCACTCGGTAACAATTCTGTCTGTCCCTGAGTAACAATTCTCTGGCACTCAGTAACAATTCTGTCTGTCCCTGAGTAAAAATTCTGTGGCCCTAATTAAAGTTTCTGTGGCCCTAAGTAACAATTCTCTGGCACTCAGTAACAATTCTGTCTGTCCCTGAGTAACAATTCTCTGGCACTCCGTAACAATTCTGTCTGTCCCTGAGTAACAATTCTCTGGCACTCAGTAACAATTCTGTCTGTCCCTGAGTAAAAATTCTGTGGCCCTAAGTAAAGTTTCTGGGGCCCTGAGTAACAATTCTCTGGCACTCAGTAACAATTCTGTCTGTCCCTGAGTAACAATTCTCTGGCACTCAGTAACAATTCTGTCTGTCCCTGAGTAAAAATTCTGTGGCCCTAATTAAAGTTTCTGTGGCCCTAAGTAACAATTCTCTGGCACTCAGTAACAATTCTGTCTGTCCCTGAGTAACAATTCTCTGGCACTCGGTAACAATTCTGTCTGTCCCTGAGTAACAATTCTCTGGCACTCAGTAACAATTCTGTCTGTCCCTGAGTAAAAATTCTGTGGCCCTAATTAAAGTTTCTGTGGCCCTAAGTAACAATTCTCTGGCACTCAGTAACAATTCTGTCTGTCCCTGAGTAACAATTCTCTGGCACTCAGTAACAATTCTGTCTGTCCCTGAGTAAAAATTCTGTGGCCCTAATTAAAGTTTCTGTGGCCCTAAGTAACAATTCTCTGGCACTCAGTAACAATTCTGTCTGTCCCTGAGTAACAATTCTCTGGCACTCGGTAACAATTCTGTCTGTCCCTGAGTAACAATTCTCTGGCACTCAGTAACAATTCTGTCTGTCCCTGAGTAAAAATTCTGTGGCCCTAATTAAAGTTTCTGTGGCCCTAAGTAACAATTCTCTGGCACTCAGTAACAATTCTGTCTGTCCCTGAGTAAAAATTCTCTGGCACTCGGTAACAATTCTGTCTGTCCCTGAGTAACAATTCTCTGGCACTCAGTAACAATTCTGTCTGTCCCTGAGTAAAAATTCTGTGGCCCTAATTAAAGTTTCTGTGGCCCTAAGTAACAATTCTCTGGCACTCAGTAACAATTCTGTCTGTCCCTGAGTAACAATTCTCTGGCACTCGGTAACAATTCTGTCTGTCCCTGAGTAACAATTCTCTGGCACTCAGTAACAATTCTGTCTGTCCCTGAGTAAAAATTCTGTGGCCCTAATTAAAGTTTCTGTGGCCCTAAGTAACAATTCTCTGGCACTCAGTAACAATTCTGTCTGTCCCTGAGTAACAATTCTCTGGCACTCCGTAACAATTCTGTCTGTCCCTGAGTAACAATTCTCTGGCACTCAGTAACAATTCTGTCTGTCCCTGAGTAAAAATTCTGTGGCCCTAAGTAAAGTTTCTGTGGCCCTGAGTAACAATTCTCTGGCACTCCGTAACAATTCTGTCTGTCCCTGAGTATGAATTCCGTGGCCCTAACTAGCGTTTCTTTGTCCCTAAGTAAAGTTTCTGTGGCCCTCAGTAACAGTTCTGTGTCTGTGCGAGTAACAATTCTGTGGCCCTAAGTAAAGTTTCTGTGGCCCTAAGTAACAATTCTCTGGCACTCCGTAACAATTCTGTCTGTCCCTGAGTAACAATTCTCTGGCACTCAGTAACAATTCTGTCTGTCCCTGAGTAAAAATTCTGTGGCCCTAAGTAAAGTTTCTGTGGCCCTGAGTAACAATTCTCTGGCACTCAGTAACAATTCTGTCTGTCCCTGAGTAACAATTCTCTGGCACTCGGTAACAATTCTGTCTGTCCCTGAGTAACAATTCTCTGGCACTCAGTAACAATTCTGTCTGTCCCTGAGTAACAATTCTCTGGCACTCGGTAACAATTCTGTCTGTCCCTGAGTAAAAATTCTGTGGCCCTAATTAAAGTTTCTGTGGCCCTAAGTAACAATTCTCTGGCACTCAGTAACAATTCTGTCTGTCCCTGAGTAACAATTCTCTGGCACTCGGTAACAATTCTGTCTGTCCCTGAGTAACAATTCTCTGGCACTCAGTAACAATTCTGTCTGTCCCTGAGTAAAAATTCTGTGGCCCTAATTAAAGTTTCTGTGGCCCTAAGTAACAATTCTCTGGCACTCAGTAACAATTCTGTCTGTCCCTGAGTAACAATTCTCTGGCACTCCGTAACAATTCTGTCTGTCCCTGAGTAACAATTCTCTGGCACTCAGTAACAATTCTGTCTGTCCCTGAGTAAAAATTCTGTGGCCCTAAGTAAAGTTTCTGTGGCCCTGAGTAACAATTCTCTGGCACTCCGTAACAATTCTGTCTGTCCCTGAGTATGAATTCCGTGGCCCTAACTAGCGTTTCTTTGTCCCTAAGTAAAGTTTCTGTGGCCCTCAGTAACAGTTCTGTGTCTGTGCGAGTAACAATTCTGTGGCCCTAAGTAAAGTTTCTGTGGCCCTAAGTAACAATTCTCTGGCACTCCGTAACAATTCTGTCTGTCCCTGAGTAACAATTCTCTGGCACTCAGTAACAATTCTGTCTGTCCCTGAGTAAAAATTCTGTGGCCCTAAGTAAAGTTTCTGTGGCCCTGAGTAACAATTCTCTGGCACTCAGTAACAATTCTGTCTGTCCCTGAGTAACAATTCTCTGGCACTCGGTAACAATTCTGTCTGTCCCTGAGTAACAATTCTCTGGCACTCAGTAACAATTCTGTCTGTCCCTGAGTAAAAATTCTGTGGCCCTAATTAAAGTTTCTGTGGCCCTAAGTAACAATTCTCTGGCACTCAGTAACAATTCTGTCTGTCCCTGAGTAACAATTCTCTGGCACTCAGTAACAATTCTGTCTGTCCCTGAGTAACAATTCTCTGGCACTCGGTAACAATTCTGTCTGTCCCTGAGTAACAATTCTCTGGCACTCAGTAACAATTCTGTCTGTCCCTGAGTAAAAATTCTGTGGCCCTAATTAAAGTTTCTGTGGCCCTAAGTAACAATTCTCTGGCACTCAGTAACAATTCTGTCTGTCCCTGAGTAACAATTCTCTGGCACTCAGTAACAATTCTGTCTGTCCCTGAGTAAAAATTCTGTGGCCCTAAGTAAAGTTTCTGTGGCCCAGAGTAACAATTCTCTGGCACTCCGTAACAATTCTGTCTGTCCCTGAGTATGAATTCTGTGGCCCTAACTAGCGTTTCTTTGTCCCTAAGTAACAGTTCTGTGGCCCTGAGTAACAATTCTGTGTCTGTGCGAGTAACAATTCTGTGGCCCTAAGTAACAGTTCTGTGGCCCTCAGTAACAGTTCTGTGTCTGTGCGAGTAACAATTCTGTGTCTGTGCGAGTAACAATTCTGTGGCCCTAAGTAACAGTTCTGTGGCCTTCAGTAACAATTCTGTGTCTGTGCGAGTAACAATTCTGTGTCTGTGCGAGTAACAATTCTGTGGCCCTAAGTAAAGTTTCTGTGGCCCTAAGTAACAATTCTCTGGCACTCAGTAACAATTCTGTCTGTCCCTGAGTAACAATTCTCTGGCACTCAGTAACAATTCTGTCTGTCCCTGAGTAAAAATTCTGTGGCCCTAAGTAAAGTTTCTGTGGCCCTGAGTAACAATTCTCTGGCACTCAGTAACAATTCTGTCTGTCCCTGAGTAACAATTCTCTGGCACTCAGTAACAATTCTGTCTGTCCCTGAGTAAAAATTCTGTGGCCCTAATTAAAGTTTCTGTGGCCCTAAGTAACAATTCTCTGGCACTCAGTAACAATTCTGTCTGTCCCTGAGTAACAATTCTCTGGCACTCAGTAACAATTCTGTCTGTCCCTGAGTAACAATTCTGTGGCCCTAATAACGTTTCTGTGGCCCTAAGTAACAATTCTCTGGCACTGAGTAACAATTCTGTCTGTCCCTGGTTATGAATTCTGTGGCCCTAACTAGCGTTTCTTTGTCCCTAAATAACGATTCTGTGGCCCTCATTAACAAGTCTGTGTCCCTGAGTAATGGTTCTCTGTCCCTAAGTAACTTTTCTCTGTCCCCAATTATCGTTTCTGTGGCCCTAACTCTGTCCCTGTCCCTAGTACAGAGCGGTCTGCCTCTGTTCAATAACTGCAGGCAAATGAAGAATTCCAAAATGGCCGCTATTTATAGCTCGACCATTACACAGTGCTGGCTGGCTGGCTGCTGATAGGCTGATGCGATCACATGTAGTTGAGGAATGCATTATGGGTCAGCGCGCCTTGTCTGCGCGCCTTCCCAGACATCCCCGCTCCGTCGCCGCACATGTCAGCCGCCATTTTCTGAAAAATTTCGATTCGCGCGTCCGAATTAGGCTATTTTTCGGATTCGGCACGAATCAAAATTTTTCCGATATTCGACTCGAATTCCACTTCGGATACTTCGATTCGCTCATCTCTAGCTATAACAAAAAAAACTATTTTGAGAAAAAAAAACTTTTTTTATATTATGTTATATTCCCATACCCACAGAGGAAGGTAGGAAAACCCAGCAAAGCCCGATCCAATTTGTTCCTGCAGGGAAAAGAATTCCTTCCTGATCCCCCGAGAGGCAATCGGATATTCCCTGGATCAACTTTACCTATAAATGTTAGTGGTTTTGGAAACTGAGCTGTGAGCTTCAGACACGAAGAATGTGAATATTGTGTTACCTCATTTCTGTGCGGAGGAAGACAAACCTTTCATATCAATTGATATCAATACAGTATAATCTTATATGAAAACTGCATTAAATTTACATCTTGAACATTTGGTGCAATTTTGCAAAAATTAACACGTGAAAGGCATTACAAGTGCTGGGTCTGTTCTTTATTTGTTCATGTTTTCACTTTGAGTTCTTAATTTCCCCACAGCAGGTAGCTGGTTTATATCAAGAGAGCCACCAATTGTGTGACACATTTGTACCCACCATTTATCAAATAGAACACTTCAATCGACCAACAGATGATGGCACCATTCAGATCTGATCTTTTGTTGACTTCATGTTCCCTTTTTAACACAATAAAGGATTTAGCATCATATTCTGGCTCTTGCTGCCATCCAATGTTCAGTTGATGTCTATTCCCTAGGGGTGAGTTGGACACCCACCTGACTGTGGATTGCAGGCAAGCGTGGGCCAACCTGGAGGGGTATTACAAGTAAAGGCTCATTTTAAAAAGCAGAAGTTCACTCAGCTTCATTGACCACTCACACTCCAGAGGATTCCCTCCCCCCCTCCCAGCCAGGCCATTTTTTTCGATACAGCGCTGCATTATTTTAACTGATAACTGCACGGCCTTGAAGGTAATTAACCTCTTGCCGCCCAGCCACTGCATTAAAACGGTGGCAGGGTGGCACAGCTGCGCAAAAGCACGTTTTAAAATGTACTCCGCGCTCCCGAGGTTTTCGCGGGCACAATTTGATCCCGGAGGGATCAATCATCCGGTTTCAGCCTGTGATGTCCGGCTGAAATCAGATGATCGGTCCATGTCCTATCCTGTCCTGTGTTGACATTTACACAGGACAGGATATGATGTCATTCTTCTCTGCCTGGGCACATTCGTCCCAGAGAGAGAAGAAGACAGAAAAACTGTGAGTACAAAAGCACTACACAGACAGTTAGAACACAGTCTAGGACACATTTAATCCCCTGATCGCCCCCCCAGTTAACCCCTTCACTGCCCTGTCACCAGTGTCATTGTCAGTGAACAGATTTTTACTGATCACTGTATCAGTGTCGCTGGCGACTTCAAATAGTGTTAGCGCCCCTCCCAGATAGCGCCAGATTGCCCGCTAGTACACCAGTAATCCAATTTAACCCCTTGATGCCCCCCCAGTTAACCCCTTCACTGCCCTGTCACCAGTGTCATTGATCAGTGAACATATTTTTACAGATTTTTACTGATCACTGTATCAGTGTTGCTGGCGACTTCCAATAGTGTTAGCGCCCCTCCCAGATAGCTCCAGTTTGCCCGCTAGTACCCCAGTAATCCTGTTTAACCCCTTGATCGCCCCCCCTAACTTTGAGTTTACAATATATATTTTCTATAGCTGAAAGTAGAAAATATTGTTTTTTTTTCAAAATTTTTGTGATTTTTTTGTTTATAGCGCAAAAAATAAAAAGTGCACAGGTGATAAAATACCACCAAAAGAAAGCTCTATTTGTGTGAAAAAAAGGACGTAAATTTTGTTTGGGTACAGCATTGCATGACCGCGCAATTATCATTTGAACTAGTGCAGCGCTGTATAGCAAAAAAAGGCATACATTACAGCATCTATACCATAGTTTGTAGACACTATAACATGCACACAAAGCAATCAATATACACTTATTGGGATTTTTTTACCAAAAACATGGAGCAGAATACATTTTGGCTTAAATTTATGACTAACTTTGAGCTTACGATATATTTTTTATAGCTGAAAGTAGAAAATATTGTTTTTTTTTCAAAATTTTTGTGATTTTTTTTGTTTATAGCGCAAAAGAAAAAAGCGCACAGATGATAAAATACCACCAAAAGAAAGCTCTATTTGTGTGAAAAAAAGGATGTAAATTTTGCTTGGGTGCAGCATTGCATGACCGCGCAATTATCATTTGAATTAGTGCAGCGCCAAACAGCCAACAAAGGCCTAGTCATTAAGGGGGGTAAATCCTCAGGAGCTCCATCCCTTGTGCTGGCTGGTGCTGGGATTTCTTGTTATAGGGGTGTAATAGAAGGAGTTGGCTGTAAAATCCAAAACTGAACTTCCAGAGTATCATCCTGTATACTGGAAAATGTTTGAGTAAATAATAAATGGGACTTTAACCATGTGCCCTCATGAGGATTTACCCCCCTTCCCGACCACGCCATTTTTTGCGATACAGCGCTGCATTACTTTAACTGACAATTGCACGGTCATGCAACGCTGTACATAAATGAATTTTTTTTCCCACAAATAGAGTTTTCTTTTGGTGGTATTTCATCGCCTCTGCGTAAACAAAAAAAGACCGACAATTTTGAAAAACAAACAAAACAATATTTTTGACTATTTGCTATAAAACATGTCCAGTAAAAAAATTTTAATGATTACATTTCGTCATAAATTTAGGTCAAAATGTAATCTGCTCTGTGTCTTTGCTAAATAAAAATCCCAATACGTGTAAATTAAGTGGTTTACGTGAAAGTTATAGTATCTACCAATGGCGGTATAAATACTGGAATTTTAATTTATTTATTTTTATACTAGTAATGGCGGCGAACAGCAACTTATAGCGGCACTGCGGCGGACATTCTGACACTGGGAGGGAACTGACTAACTGTTACTGACATCCCCAGTGACACCAATACAGTGATCAGTGCTAATAAAAAGCACTGACGCTGTACTAATGACACTGGACAGGAAGGGGTTAACATCTTATGAAAGAGTTAACTGTGTGCTGTGTGTATGCATGCTACTTTGTATGTCTTTGGTGTGCAGAGCCATACAAAGCAGCATGCTGGAGCTGACAGGGGAGAGATCTGTATTGTTTACATACAGACCTCTCCCCTGTCAGTGATACGTGGCGATCGCCGGTGTGCCGGTGGGGAATCATCGGCCGGGACCCAGTGATAGACATACGTGATTTTGGCGGCCCTGACGCCCTGCAGCAATAGTTCTGCTATAGGGTGGTTGGGAATCGGTTAATAAGGTGATGTTTTGTCTTGATTCAATATCCAATATCCTGAGCAAAGGAAAAAAAAGAACATGTGTGCTTGCAAATGAAGTGAACAGAGCTTCAGAATATTCAAGTTGGCATTCACTTGGCACATTCACTTGGCAATTGGCTTTGCTATTCAAACAGCCTCCATTCCTTTTAATAAATGAATCCCATTGTCTTCTCACATTTACATCACAGCTCATGTGGTTTGGATCAGTAAATACTTCTAACACTGAGCTGTGAAGAACAGGCCTAATCTTCAGACAGCAGTAATGTGAGTTTTATCTTACATCTATAAAGAGAAGGATTTCTGAATGAATGAACATGAATATCATATCACCTCTGTACAGGTCACTGGGAGATTTTGCATTGTGAGTACAAAGTCTGGGTCTGAAAAGGGTTCAGATACAGGTAATCTGATCAATTAAAAGCAATAGACTTGTTTTGTTGGGAAGCAAAAGAGAACTCCAATATGACATGAAGTTGGTATGATACGAAGAGAGTGAAATATGTCGCATTAAATAAAATATAGTGCTGTTGTGCTTAGGAATAGATATTCATGCAACTTTGATACGTATACACTGCAGCCCTAATTTGTGAACCAATAACACAAAAACAAACACAAAAATAAATGAAGTGCATTCAATTTGACAATACACGATTAATAAAGCTTTACATATACAAAGTGAACAATTGTAACATTCAGTCCAATTCGGAAAAATAAAGTGCCCAGGTGTTGAATACTGATTGGTGCAAAAAATGACAGGTGCTCCTCTGTGCTCAATCAGTGCCCCACATGGATGTGCACTCACCGTTAGCCGCGGACCACCTATCTCTAGGGTGTCTGAAGCGCCTGGTCAGGGACTAGCCCAATGCGTGATGGGAAGAATGGCACCAATATTCATTCCTGGGAATCATGCCATCTGGCTGATAGGATGATGACCAGCGTGGATATAAATGACAGTGTAGTTTCAAAAGAGCCTTTTTAAACTTTCTCCTCTCCTCCCAGGCAGTAAACCAAGTTTCAGCATGTGAACAGAAACAAAAGCAAACATCCCATAGTGTAAAACCATCCAAAACATTAATGATGGGGAGAAATGATAAGAATAAAACTCACAAGCAAAGTGCCCATAACCTGCCACTCAGTGTATGCAGCCTTTCTGCCTGTGAATAGGAACCAAGATGGCCGCTGTATTGTTGCTGTATTGTCTCCCGTTATATTGTAGCGCTGAGCAAACTGTTGGCGCTATATAAATCCTGTATAATAATAATAATACCAGCACTGCAGTATGACTTGGTGACGTGGCGAGTCCCATAAGTGCAGTACAAGCTGGTGCGATGGTGAGTACAAGTATTGTCCCGCAACCATCAAGAAGTCGCACACAGGCCCGTAGAGCCCCTAGTGTCCTTCCGGATGTACTTGCAAGTCTCCATTGGCAGCCAACAAATTCTGCAGCACCCGTACTTCCCCCATTCACTGCCCAATCCAGAATTCAGGTGGAAACAGCAAATTTAACTACTCCCCTTGATATTTTTGGAGCTGTTTTTCACAGAATATCTGTATGCACTGATTGTGGATCAAAGCAGTTTATATGCACAACAATTTATCGCCGCCAACCCAAATTCAAACTATGCCAGACCATTCGCATGGAAATCCATTACTGTTTCCGAATTTACATTGTTTTGGGGGCCTAATTCTCAACATGGGCATTACTAAAAAAAATCGAATTGCGGTTGTATTGTTCCACAGACCCGATTCATCATATGCCGTGTTCTCTGCTGCCATGGCCAGGCATAGATATGAGATTATAATGTGTTTTATGCATTTCAATGACAATACACTCTGTCATCCTTGGGGTGACCCTGAATTTGACCGGCTCCACAAAATTTAGCCCCTCGCAAATCACCTTAACCAAAAATTTGCAGATGTCTATACTCCCCAGCAAAACATCTGCGTTGATGAGTCCCTCATTAATTTTTTTGGCCGCCTCGCATTCAAACAATTTCTCTCCTGCAAGTGTGCCAGATATGGGGTCAAGATGTAGAAGACCTGTGAGAGGGCAACAGGCTATACATATAAGTTTCAGATTTACGAGGGAAAAGATAGTCACGTGGAGCCCCCCGGATGCCCAGACTACATGGGGAGCAGTGACAAGATAGTTTGGGACTTGGTGTCATCATTTCTCCATATGGGGTACCACTTATAAAGGGACAATTTTTATTCAAGCGTGCCACTATTTAGACATTTGTACAATCTTAGAATTGGCGCATGTGGTACCGTGTGACCTAATGTGTGCCCACCATTAGAAGTGGGTGGATGCAGGGCGGTATATTCTAATGGTGGGCACACCACACACTTTTTCTGGAAGAGATTTCTTCTCTTTTTTTCATTTAGTCCACAGGCTGCATACAAAAAAGAAAAAGAACATAGCATATACACCCAACAAGGATCAGCGATGTACTGGTACATCCCTGGACTTTGAATGGTTATACCAGGATGATGCTTACAGCTGCAGGCATCATCCTGGTATCGTTTTATTTCAACCGGCGATCGGCTTTCATGTAAAAGCAATCCTAGTGGCTAATTAGCTGCAGGATTGCTTTTACAAGCAGCGGGATATGATGACCGCCCTCCCCCGCTGCCTTCCACAGCCTTCTTGGGCAGTCTCGTGCCATCGGGGGAACCTGAGAATGCAGCCGGTGTTTCTGCCAGCGGACCATAGAGCTGATTGGAGACCAGAATGGTGCCAATCATCTCTATAGTCTAAGAATTCGGAAGCTAGGAGCATTTCATCACTTCAGTTTCACAGGATATAAACAGCGCCATTTGTAAATTGGGAAAGCATCTGATCACACCAATTTTGGTTTGATTAGATAATGTAAGGGCAGAGGGGATATCTAGAGTCTGATAGACCCCAGATTTCTCAAAAAAGAATATATGACAATGCCCAGTGAAGTTATAGGGGTTATTTGCATTCCCTGTTATAGCATTAAAAGTGATAAAAAAAAAAAATGAAAGGTACAATGTAAAAATATTTAAAAAAAATCAAAATAACTAACTAAAAAAAAAAAAAAAAATCGCCCCTCCCATGCACGCACACCTGTGTGCAAAGGCCTTGACCCTGTGCCAGTATGTAAACAGTGGTTTCACCATGCATGTGAGGTGTTGCCGTGAACGTCAGATCAAGGGCAGTAATTCTAACACTAGACCTCCTCTGTAAGTCTAAAATGGTAGCTTTTAAAGGCTTTTAAAATGTTGCCTATGGATATTAAAAATGTTTGCAGTTTGTCGCCATTGCACGGGGCATGTGCAGTTTTAAAGCATGTCATGTTTGGTATCTATTTACTCGGCATACCATTATCTTTTATATTTTACCAAATAATTGGCCAATATATTGTGTTTTTGTGAATTAAAAGTAAAAAAAGTGTATTTTTTTTTTAAATTTGCTTTTGAAAAATCGCTGCTCAAGTACTATGTGCCATAACAAAAATTGTAGTACCCACCATTTTATTCACTAGGGTGTCTGCTTTAAAAAATATATAATGTTTGGGGGTTTAAATTAATTTCCGAGCAAAAAATACAGATTTTTTCATGTGAACAAAAAGTGTCAGAAAAGGCTTGGTCTTCAGGTGGTTAGATGAGTGAGTGATGTGTGGCATAAACTTCTAATGCTGGGCATAGAATGCCCCCACCCCCCAAAACGACCCTATTTTGAAAAGTAGACACCCCAAACTATTTGCTGATAGGAATGTTGAATCAATAGAAGAATTTATTTTTTTACCACAAGTTTTTGGAAAATGACAAAAAAAATATTTTTTTTTTCTTTACACAAAATTGTCACATAAATGATTTACTGCTCACACATGCCATGGGTATATGTGGAATTACTCCCCAAAATACATTCTGCTACTTCTCCCGAGTATGGGGGTACCACATGTGGGAGACGTTTTGGCAGTCTAGCCAAGTACAGGACCCCAAAATCCAATAAGCACCTTCAGGCTTTTAAAGGGCTTTATTTCCTCATTACACTTCCTGACTACCTATCACAGGTTCGGAGGCCCTGAAATGCCAGGATAGCACCTAACCCAGCCAAATGACCCCTTTTTGGAAAGTAGACACCCCAAGGAATTTGATAAAAAGCATGGTGAGTATTTTGCAGATCTCATTGTTGCCACAAGTTTTTGGAAAATGAAGAAAAAAAAACAAAAACATATTTTTTCTATTTGTTTTATATTTCAAAACCTTGTGAGAAAAAATGAGATCTGCAAAATACTCACCATGCCTCTTTTTAAATTCCTTGGGGTGTCTACTTTCCAGAAAGGGGTCATTTGGGGGGGTTTGGTGCTATCCTGGCATGTCAGGGCCTTCGAAAACTGTGATAGGTAGTGAGAAAGTGTAATGAGGAAGTTACGCACCTTCAGGCTTTCAAAGTGGTCATTGTATTTCAGGCTCCTGTATGTGGCTAGGCTCCCAAAACGTCTGAAACATGTGGTACCCCCATACTCAGTAGAAGTAGAAGAATGTATTTTGGGGTGTAATTCCACATATACCCACGGCTTGTGCGAGAAATATATAATTTAAATGACAACTTTGTATATAAAAAAAAAATGTTTTTGTCATTTTCCAGAAACGTGTGGAAGAAAACAATCTTCCATGGACTCAAAATGCCTCTCAGCAGATAGCTTAGGGTGTCTACTTTCCGAAAAGGGGTCATTTGGGGGTGTTTGTACTATCCTGGTATTTTAGCACCTCAAGGAATGTGATGAGCAGTCAGAAAGTAAAAGCTGTGTAAATTCCATTATCTATCCCATAGTTTGTAGACTCTATAACTTTCACACAAAGCAATCAATATTCACTTATTGGGATTTTTGTAACCAAAAACATGGAGCAGAATACATTTTGGCCTAAATTTATGACAACATTTTAGTTTTTTTGGATATTTTTTATGACCGAAATGAGAAAATATTGTTTTTTTCAAAAAAATATTTTTCTTCAAAACTTTTTCTGGTTATAGCGCCAAAAATAAAAAGTGTACAGGTGATCAAATACCACCAAAAGAAAGCTCTATTTGTGTGAAAATAGGACATAAATTTCATTTATGTACCGTATTGCATGACCGCACAATTGTCTGTTAAACTAGCGCAGCGCTGTGTAGCAAACAAATGGCGTAAATTGCAGTATCAATATACACTTATTGGGATTTTTTTTTACCAAAAACATGGAGCAGAATACATTTTGGCTGAAATTTATAACTAACTTTGAGTTTACTATATATTTTTTATAGCGAAAGTAAAAAAATATTCTTTTTCTTCAAAATTTTTGGTCTTTTTTTGTTTATAGCATGAAAAATAAAAAGCGCACAGGTGATCAAATACCACCGAAAGAAAGCTCTATTTGTGTGAAAAAAAGGACGTAAATTTTGTTTGGGTGCAGCATTGCATGACCGCGCAATTATCAGTTGAATTAGTGCAGCGCTGAGTAGCAAAAAGAGGCGTGGTCAGGAAGGGGGGTAAATCCTCAGGAGGGGGAGGGGTTAATGGCAGATTCCACAGCGTACCTTCAGCGGTCTAGTGGAGTCCATGCCTCAATGGGTTATGGCAGGTGGTCATAATATTATGGCTGATTGGTGTATGTGAATTCATTTGTTCATAGAAATGTGAACTCCAGAAATGATACCGCTCAAACCTCCAGGCCATTGTAATGTAACTAATTAAACAATCGTCAAGGGGAAAATATAATTAACTCATCTAATGAGTTCAGCTAAAAACACACCAGAGAATATACAGTGGTGATTTGTTGTTTACCTGCAACAAAATGTTTGCTTTTGGTTTAAATATCACTTTATTACTGTCATGTTCTGAAAGGTTAATATGAGATTATTCCCATGAGAAGCAAGATCAGTGTTGTATAGCAGGCTGATACAATGTGGAAAACACTGTTGCTTTTTTTTTTTTTTTTTTAAATTTGCACTGCTACATAGTAACAGTGAGAAATCAACAGGTATGCCTGTATGGGTACAGTGTTGCATGACCGCGCAATTGTCATTCAAAGTGTGATAGCGCTGAAAGCTGAAAATTGGCCTGGGCAGGAAGGGGGTGAAAGTGCCCAGACTGGAAGGGGGTGAAAGTGCCCGGACTGGAAGGGGGTGAAAGTGTCCGGACTGTAAGGGGGGAAAGTGTCCGGACTGGAAGGGGGGGAAAGTGTCCGGACTGGAAGGGGGTGAAAGTGTCCGGACTGGAAGGGGGTGAAAGTGTCCGGACTGGAAGGGGGTGAAAGTGCCCGGACTGGAAGGGGGGAAAGTGTCTGGACTGGAAGGGGGTGAAAGTGTCCGGACTGGAAGGGGGTGAAAGTGTCCGGACTGGAAGGGGGTGAAAGTATCCGGACTGGAAGGGGGGAAAGTGTCCGGACTGGAAGGGGGGAAAGTGTCTGGACTGGAAGGGGGTGAAAGTGTCCGGACTGGTAGGGGGTGAAAATGTCCGGACTGGAAGGGGGTGAAAGTGTCCGGACTGGAAGGGGGGAAAGTGTCCGGACTGGAAGGGGGGAAAGTGTCTGGACTGGAAGGGGGGGAAAGTGTCCGGACTGGAAGGGGGTGAAAGTGTCTGGACTGGAAGGGAGGGAAAGTGTCCAGACTGGAAGGGGGGTGAAAGTGTCCGGACTGGAAGGGGGTAAAACTGTCCGGACTGGAAGGGGGAGAAAGTGTCCGGACTGGAGGGGAGGGAAAGTGTCCGGACTGGAAGGGGGGGAAAGTGTCCGGACTGGAAGGGGGTGAAAGTGTCTGGACTGGATGGGGGGGAAAGTGTCCGGACTGGAAGGGGGTGAAAGTGTCCAGACTGGAAGGGGGTGAAAGTGTCCGGACTGGAAGGGGGGGAAAGTGTCCGGACTGGAAGGGGGTGAAACTGTCTGGACTGGAAGGGGGGAAAGTGTCCGGACTGGAAGGGGGTGAAAGTGTCCAGACTGGAAGGGGGTGAAAGTGTCCGGACTGGAAGGGGGGGAAAGTGTCCGGACTGGAAGGGGGTGAAACTGTCTGGACTGGAAGGGGGGGAAAGTGTCTGGACTAGAAGGGGGATGAAAGTGTCCGGACTGGAAGGGGGGGGAAGTGTCTGGACTGGAAGGGGGATGAAAGTGTCCGGACTGGAAGGGGGGGGAAGTGTCCGGACTGGAAGATGGATGAAAGTGTCTCGACTGGAAGGGGATGAAAGTGTCCCGACTGGAAAGGGGGTGAAAGTGTCTGTACTGGAAGGGGTGAAAAAAAAACACACACAGACCCCCTCCAGGGGTCTGCTATGTATTTTGGGAGAACCTTCTAAGAGAGATGTGTGCTGTTTTTTCCATTCATGCGAACTGCGGTGGGTGTGTATGGTAAGTTAACAACACTTCGACATCGTTCCACAAAACGCGGTGCGATGTGCAGAATCAGATCTCATAGGTGTGAATACCCATGCGATCTAACTTTAGTGTGGACCCAAAAAATGGTCCTGCACCTTTTTGGTGCGGATGTGGTGCGATTGGAGCCATATATAATGTATGGCTCCAATTGCACCGCACAGAATTCGTATGTGATTTGCAGAGGAAAGCGGTGCGGTTCCTGTGTGAATCACATGTGATGGGCCGCACGGCATTAGTGTGAACCCGGCCTTAATGGTACTTATTACCGGCCTCCCTACCAGGCGCGTATTTGCCGAGAGGCAAACAAGGCGTTTGCCTAGGGCGGCATTTTTTAGGGGGGGCGGCGCGGTAGGGACACTAAGTACAGGGGCGGGCAGGGGGCTGCTGTGTCTTACCTGGCTCCAGTCCCACGACGATCCAGTCCGGGAAGCGCTGCTCCTTCATTCACTCCAGCCGCTCCCTCACTCGATGTTGGCGCTGCCGCTCGGCTCCGCCTCCTCACCGGTGATTGGGCGCCAGAACTGTAGCTCGGGAAAGGCACACAGGCGGCCAATCACCGGCGAGGTGGCAGAGCCGAGCGGCACCACGAACATCGAGTGAGGGAGCGCCCGGAGTGAATGAAGCAGGACAGCTGACCTCCCGGTAAGTGTGCCGTGCTGATGGTGCTGCTGCAACCAGGTATGCTGGCTGCAGAAGCACTTAGGCTGGAGCAGGGGTCAGCAAGTTAAGTGTCATTGGTGACAGTGGGAGGAATAGTGCCCCATCATTGGTGTCACTGATACTAATGATGGGGCATTATTCCTCCCACTGACACCAATGATGGGGCACTATTCCTCCCCCCACTGACACCAACGATGGGGCACTATTCCTCCCCCCACTGACACCAACGATGGGGCTCTATTCCTCCCCCCACTGACACTAACGATGGGGCACTATTCCTCCCCCTACTGACACCAACGATGGGGCTCTATTCCTCCCCCCACTGACACCAACGATGGGGCACTATTCCTCCCCCTACTGACACCAACGATGGGGCTCTATTCCTCCCCCCACTGACACCAACGATGGGACACTATTCCTTCCCCCACTGACACCAATGATGGGGTACTATTCCTCCCACTAACACCAATGTTGGGACACTATACCCCCCCACTGACACCAATGACGTGTCCATTGGTGTCAGTGGGAGGAATAGTGCCCCATCATTGGTGTCAGTGGGAAGAATAGTGCCCCATCATTGGTGTCAGTGGGAGGAATAGTGCCCCATCATTGGTGTCAGTGGGAGTAATCGTGCCCCATCATTGGTGTCACTGGGAGTAATCGTGCCCCATCATTGGTGTCAGTGGGAGGAATAGTGCCCCATCATTGGTAACAGTGGGAGGAATAGTGCCCCATCATTGGTGTCAGTGGGAGGAATAGTGCCCCATCATTGGTGTCAGTGGGAGGAATAGTGCCCCATCATTGGTGTCAGTGAGAGGAATAGTGTCCCATCATTGGTATCAGTGGGAGGAATAGCGCCCCATCATTGGTATCAGTGGGAGGAATCGTGCCCCATTATTGGTGTCAGTGGGAGGAATAGTGCCCCATCATTGGTATCAGTGGGAGGAATAGCGCCCCATCATTGGTATCAGTGGGAGGAATCGTGCCCCATTATTGGTGTCAGTGGGAGGAATAGTGCCCCATCATTGGTATCAGTGGGAGGAATAGTGCCCCATCATTGGTGTCAGTGGGAGGAATAGCTCCCCATCATTGGTATCAGTGGGAGGAATAGTGCTCCATCATTGGTATCAGTGGGAGGAATAGCGCCCCATCATTGGTGTCAGTGGGAGGAATAGTGCCCCATCATTGGTGTCAGTGGGAGGAATAGTGTCCCATCATTGGTGTCAGTGGGAGGAATAGTGCCCCATCATTGGTATCAGTGGAGGGAATAGTGCCCCATCATTGGTATCAGTGGGAGGAATAGTGCCCCATTATTGGTGTCAGTGGGAGGAATAGCGGCCCATCGTTGTCAGTGGGCAGAGCCCTAATAGGAAGAGGTGGAGCCTAAAGAGGAAGGGGCGGAGTTTGCAGGTTAAAGGGCGGGGCAAATTGAGATGTAGGGGGGTGCCCAATTTTAGTCTTGCCTAGGGCAGCACAAAACCAAAATACACCACTGATCACTGCGATCGTCAAGAGCTGTAGAATTTATTTTGGGTTGTTCTTTGGTGGAAGGTTATAGTAGTAACAAGAAACACACAGCTAAATAAAAAAAAATTTTTTTTTTTTTTTTACTATTTTGCTCCAGTTTTCCTTTGTTAATAAAAAAAATTCAGGAGATATCCATTACCATTTACCACCAAATGAAAGCCGAAATGTCAACGTTGCAGAATTGTGCTTAGGCATTTAGATTTGTTTTACCCTCAGGCATGAAGGGGTTAATCTCCGTCCTCCAGTAATACAGGCCAAAGCCCGGAGACACTCACTGTGGAAACATAAACTGTTGCATTGCCTTATATCAGTGCCTTCAAAATAATTGTCAGCTTCCTTTACCACTCATCTAAAAGAATGCGCCTGGACGGGATTATATATATTGGGCGTGTATTGACCCCCTATAATTAAGGGGTCAAAGGATCTGGTAAGCCCCCATTTGATATCACGGTGGTGCAAAGTCACGTTGGCGGTTATATTGGAATGAGGATTTTTCATCATTCGTCACAGAAAAAAGAGGACTGTTCTATACACTCTATAAGGACTGTTTTATTTATATTTATTTCATGTATTGTTTTGTGGCAATGGTCCAATCATGAGCACTTTCTTGTTTATCCTTTATTGGACATATATTATTTGTATATTATTCATCAATTTTTTGAGGTATTTGTATTTCATTGAGCGAGTTTTTTATTTAATTTGTGATTTAGAGGGGATATCCTCTTGGTGTGTTTGCTGCTTTGTACACGATTTGGGTGGGTATTTGCGCAGTTCAATTATTTTATATTATTAATTTGGGGATACCCTTAATCTTCACATACCAAATCATGTGTGGCATGCAAGTCACCTCCCGTGAACAGTATCTGCTCACCAACCAATGCTGTCCCCAATCTGAAATCATAGTCACACACGCGTTTGCACCCTCCTGGGCTATACACCAAATGGCTCCTGGCTCCTAGTTCCACACCAAATGGCCCCCAAGATTGTTCCTTCACTCCTCCTTTCTTCTCATGTATAGATATATTTAATATTTACACCCCGGTCACACCGATCCCGAATTTGAAATCGTGGAGGGCTCGCCTCCAGGACTTCTCCCGAGCTTCTCCCATCCTATGGAATTCTCTACCCCAATCTGTCTGTCTGTCTCCTAATCTATCCACCTTTAGACGATCCCTGAAAACCTCTCTCTTTAAAGAAGTCTATCCTGCTCTACCTAGTAAACCGCCATTTATTTCCTCCAACAGCTCATCCCCCCCACAGCTATTATCTTTTATATCACTCAACCCTTCCTCCTAGAGTGTAAGCTCCCAGGATCAGGGCCCTCTGTTTCCTCTTGTACCAAATTGTATTGTAACTGTCATGTCTGCCTTCATTTTGCAAACTGTTGGCGCGATATAAATCCTGTATAATAATAATATAATAATAATATCACTTGTGCAAAAGGAATAAAGCCAACAGTGCTCTCTGTACATATGAAATCATTCAATGCATGCTTAAAGCAGAACACTCATATAAAATGCACACAAAGTGCCATGATTTGTACATTATACATATATAGGCATCTTCCTCTCACCACAAGGTCTGTATACCACCCAATAGCAGCTTGCGTGCTGGCGTGGCTCCGCCCCTATATGCGTTATTCCTATAATGTAGGCTTCCTCAGAAGGACCGGAGCAGGACAACTATCCTCACTTACTGTATATACTGTCCCAGCCACCGCCATGAGCTCCGTGTCCGCTGGGAGACGACCAGAAATGGTGCTGCTATGGGGTGGATTACAGATCTTGTACACCATACTGTTAGAAGCTTCTTCAGGATCGGACTCAACTACGTACTTCATTTCAGGCTCAATGGCCCCTCACCCATGATACTGCAGGTTTCAATATTGTGCACTTCGCGCTCCACAAACTCAGGTCTCAGCAGAGAAGGAACTTTATAATAGTTGTTCAGATGGGAAACAGTCCCACTGATTAAACGTTTGGCTCACAGTTCAGAACAGAACTTATTGTGGTTTTATATTGTAAAGCTACCGGAGGACAGATCTCCTGGAGGGGGGGTGGTATCCTGTGTGACTGGCTTACACTAGCCCACTGAAAGGGACCCTCTGAAGGTTCTATGGCAGCAGACAGTGTCCCTCATACTGTCCCCACTCAACAAGAACCTATACCTGCACTAAGCATTGTCCCTGACCAACGGGTTCCTCTCCCAATCCTGCCATTCAATCAAAGTGTGCCTGAATGAGGCAGGATCCTCTTTTAAAGACTCTCATGTTAAGATTTCCACCCAAGATCTCATGGAAATTGAGTATCCAACTGGATACCAGAGAGAAGTGAGTCCATAAGGGGACAATTCCAGGGACGTATTTACCACAAGGCCAACAAGGCATTTGCCTAGGGTGACATTTTTAGAGGGGCAGCACTGCCCCCTGGAAGAAGGGACGTATGCGGCATGGGGACCATGTGTGATCTGAGAGAGGCTGCGGGCTGCTTGATGGTGTATGCAGAGCATGACTGTCATTCCCGGGGATGTCCAGAGCTGTGAAGGTGTCTTTCTCTCTTTTGCTAGGGTTTGGGTGTTAGTGGAAGGCTCTCCCGGGTAGGGAGGATGGGGCAGGGGTGTTGTTGGTTGGTGTCAGGCTCTCTCCACCGTGGAGGGGGGGCGTACGATTTTTGTGTTGCCTAGGGGAGCACAAAACCTAAATACACCACTAGACAATTCTCTTCTCAGACTCCTGCAGGCTTTCCTATCCTTTACCGCCAGCCATGGAACTAGGAATGATTGATCCGTTCCTGAACATTACTTCCAGCACAGCCATGTGAGCGTGTACTCAGTGCTTGTATTTCTAGGACTTTGGTGTGGTCAGCTTTCTCCTCCCTTTATCCCACTCCAAAACCTGTGTCAGGGTGACGATGTTTCCTCCGTTAAGTGATGCTCCTGTCATATGTTGGACTCCTCCATCTCATTATACCGTATAGAAAAATGTCACAAACTGTACAATGCCGGAATTATATACAGTATAACAATGTGATAGGATAAAACCACAAGAATGGCACTCACAGTCCAGGACTACTTGGTATGCCTGGATTTATGTTACTAGTTCACCCAACTTCAGTCCTTCCATTGACTCCTATGCATAGTTATTATTGCACATCGAGGAAACTGACAGACTGGCTCTCAGCCAGGTACCCTCCTTACTTTTCCTTCTTTCCCCTATGTTTTCTTTCTTCTTTATCTCTTTTCTTTTCGCCCTTAGCCTTACAGTATATTGGGGATGTTGGTACATCCCTGAGAGGGAAGAGACAATTACTAGCCATACCTTAAGACATATCCACTTAGGAATTTTAACTATGTAACTATGTCATATTATTCTGAATGCAAAAAGAGAGCGTCAGTTAAAGTGGTTGTAAACTTCAAACATCAAACATGAACAAAGCTGTACTTGTAGTGTGTATTTGTTTCATTCCAGAGCACTAAGTGTCATTTCTGTCTGCTGCTTCATTCCTCTGCTATCAGCATGAGTCGCTTCTGATCAGTTTTCCTGACACCAAGTGAAAAATGCTGACATAGGAGGGCACAGCCTGTGATTGTAAGCCTCAGTTCTGTTCCTGTGTGCTGTGCGAAGGGGATGAGTCCCTTCCCTCCAATCAGCTCTCAGAACTCTCTTCACTGAGTATAACTTCAGCTTCCCGCCCCCTGTTTTTCAGAGCTGAGAGATCCTGCGTAAATTCTGCACTTTGAATGGATGTAGGCGACAGACAGTTGTAGATAAACAGGTACAACTTATGAAGGAAGATTTGTTTAACTTCTGTGAGTCCAGTTTGGAGCTATCTGACACACTACCACCTTTACAAGAGTGGGATAAATGACAGCATTACAGTTACGCTTCATAAGACAAAAGAAAACCAGAGTTGGGGGCATTTATGTCAAATATCTCTTTGTTTGCAATTGTAAATCTGTCACTTTTTTTTTTTAAAACACATTTTCGTGGCAGAATTATGTTTTAGTTTTCATTTTGTGTAAAAACTCGACTGCTATGAAAACAAACATATCTGCCTGTGTTTAACCATCCCCCCCCCCCCGCCATATAGTAATATGATGGACGCAAGGCGGTTCTCTCATTCTGGGAGGATGTCATATGACGTCCTCCCATTCTCACTGCGCATGCGTGGCTCAGGGAGTGCACAGCGCGGCGATCGGCGGTCGCTGTGTCTCTCGGACATAGCGGATCACCGATCATGGAAAGAGCCGAAGATGTCGGTTCGGTCATGTGATCAGCTGTGTCCAATCACAGCTGATCACATGTAAACAGGGAAATGCCGGTTATCGGCATTTCTCTCCTCTCGAGCTGTCATGATGACAGAGGAGAGGAGAGCCGGTAATCAGCTTTCCGCGGAGGGGACATGTACACTGATCATCAGGGCACTGATGATCAGTGTGCCCTGATGATCAGTGTAGCCCCAGCAGTGCCACCTGTCAGTGTCCATCAGTGCCTTATGTCAGTGCCTTGTGCCAGTGGCCATCAGTGCCACATCAGTGCCACATATCAGTGCCCATCTGAGCTGCCTTTCAGTGTCACCCATCAGTACCACCTATCAATGCCAATCAGTGCTACCTATCAGTGCCATTTATCAATGCCAATCAGTGTCACCCATCAGTGCCAGTCAGTGCCACCTATAAATGCCAGTCAGTGCCACATATCAGTGCTGCCAATCAGTGCCACCTATCAGTGCCAGTCAGTGCTGCCTATCAGTGCCATATATCAGTGCTGCCTTTCAGTGCCATATATCGGTGCTGCCTTTCAGTGCCCACCAGTGATGCCTGTCAATGCCTCCTCATCTGTGCCCATCAGTGCCACCTATTACTGTCCATCAGTGCAGCCTATCAGTGCCCATCAGTGCAACCTCATTAGCACACATCAGTGAAGGAGAAAAATCACTTATTTACAAAATTTTATAACAAAAACTAAGAAAAAACATTTTTTTTTCAAAATTTTCAGTGGTTTTTAGTTTGTTTAAGAAAAAAAAAACCCAGAGGTGATTAAATACCACCAAAATAAAGCTCTGTCACAAAAAAATGATAAAAATATCATATGGGTACAGTGTTGCATGACCGTGCAATTGTCATTCAAAGTGTGACAGCGCTGAGAGCCGGAAATTGGCCTGGGCAGGAAGGGGGTATAAGTGCCCGGTAGGCGAGGGGTTAATAAATATTCCTCGGCACGTCTAAGGTCGAATGTAATCCCTAAATATATAAATGCTGACATTTGGGACACAGCAGAAAACGAGAGGCAGACCGTCACTAGGGGGCGACACAACCACACAAAACTTCCGGACTCTTCCATTGGTCACAACACAGACTTAACCCATAATGCTTCCATATATATTTACACAAAAAAGAACTCGTCTTCTGCTGATCTGAGACACAACTGAGCTGATAAATGTTCCCCGGAGTATATGCATTAAGTGCACTTTTACCTAATTATTGTCAGAGTTCTTTTTCAGCAACAATATGACTCCCCTTCATGTCTCTACATAACTACAATCTATACAATCTGTACTGCAGGATCATTAGAATTTAGATTGTTCTTATATGTATTTAAACAGGAAAATAACCACTTGCCCCCCGGAAGGTTTTACCCCCCTTCCTGATCAGGAAATGATTTGCTATGCGGCACTTCGCTAATTTAACTGACAATTGTGCAGTCATGCAACACTGTACCCAAATGAAATTTGTATCTTTTGTTTTCCCCACAAATAGAGCTTTCTTTTGCTGGTATTTGATCACCGCTGGGTTTTTATTTTTTTATTATATAAATGACAAAACAGAAAATTAAAAAAAAAAACCCACAATATTTTTTTTATTTTCTACTATAAAACATATCCAATAAAAAAAATAAAAAAATAAATAAATTTATTCATAAATTCAGGGAAAAATGTATTCTGTTATTTTTGGTAAAAAAAAAAAATCCCAATAAACATTTATTAATTAGTAACCATACCTTTACCCTAGGTTCACATCTGTGCGGGTGGTGCTGCTGCGGATCCGCACAAAAAATCTCGCACAGAGTTCTAATGGCACGCAACCTGCACTGGAAAACGCAACTGTACTGGAAAATGCAACCGTACTGGAAAATGCAACCGTACTGGAAAATGCAACCGTACTGGAAAATGCAACCGTACTGGGGACCGAGGTTCTCGTGAGGGCTGCGTTTTCCAAAGAAGTGCAGGGACTTCTCTGCGTGTCATGGGTCCGGGAGTCCATTCAAATGAATGGGCTCTCGTGCCCGTGCAAAACGCAGCCCGCACGGCCGCATAGATGTGAACTGGGGGTAAGACTCTCACGGTCCTACTATAAGTCGCTGATCACCGCCATTACTAGTATAAAATAAATACATAATTATTACAGTACATATACCATAGTTTGTAGATGCTATAACTTTCACACAAACCAATTAATTATCTCTTTTTACATTCAGAATAACATGACATAGTCACATAGATAACATTCCTAAATGGATATGTCTTTAACCCCTTCACGCCTGAGGGTAAAACAAATCTAAATGCCTAAGCACAATTCTGCAACTTTGACCTGTGTTAGTAAAACCGTCCATATCATCACAACTACTCTGTACATCCAGGTGGATTATACCTTGTTTTTTTCAGGACAAATTGGGCTTTCATTTGGTGGTAAATGGTAATAGATAGCTCCTAATTTTTTTTTATTATCAAAGGAAAACTGGCCCAAAATAGTAAAAAAATTCTTTTTTTTTTAATTTAGCTGTGTGTTTCTTGTTACAACCATAACCTACCTCCATAGAACAGCCCAAAATAAATTATCCAGCTCTTGACGATCACAGCGATACCATATATATGTATGTTATTTGTTGTTTGTACCCGTAGCACAGCCCAGAAACAATAGTGTGCATTTTGTTTTTGTCTTTTTTTTTTACCTAAAATACACTGACATTAACACTAACTGACACTGATACAAATTTTTTTTTAAACCCTGAACTTTGACCCTGACCTTGATCCAAACACTAACCCTGGTACTGAACTAAATCAAACCTTGATCTAGGTATTTTTCTTTATTTTTTATTTTATTTTTTAATATTTATTTATTTATCTTCTTTTTTTTACAAACTTTTTTTTTATCTCTCTATGACAGGAGTTAGAGAGATACAATGTATCTCTCTTTTCCATTCATAAAGAGAGAAAAAACAAGGGGGCTGGGCTGCACAGTGACTGATCACTGTGATAGCCAATCAGAGGCTATCACAGCAATCACGTGACCTGGAATTGGGAGTCCCGAGTCCCGATCGTTAGAACAGGACCTGGGGCTCTCAGTGACACCGCGGTCTCTGTGCTGGGAGAGCGCCGAGCGGAGTGCTCCCAGCACAAAGACAGGTACGCAAATATGCGCTCCCACGGAAAAAAGCCCAGTTCTGTGAGGCCACATATTTGTGTGCCATCAGCATTAAGGGGTTATGGCAGGGGTGTCAAACTGGCGGCAATCCAGATGTTGCTACAATTACAACTACAATTCCCATGAGGCATTGCAAGATTGACAGTTACAAGAATGATTTCGAAAGGCCGAGGCATGATGGAACTTGTAGTTTGGCAACATCTGGATGGCCGCCAGTTTGACACCCCTGCCTTAAGACATAACTATTTAGGAATTTTAACTTTACCGCCAGCCATGGAACTTGTGACTATGTCATGTTATTCTGAATGTAAAAAGAGATAATGAATTGGTTTGTGTGAAAGTTATAGCATCTACAAACTATGGTATATGTACTGTAATATTTATGTATTTATTTTATACTAGTAATGGCGGTGATCAGCAACTTATAGTAGGACCGTGAGAGTACGGAGGGTAATCTGACACTAACTGACACTTTGTGGGAACCATTACACTAATACAGTAATCCAGAGGCGTCCCTAGGGTTGGTTTCACCGGGTGCGGTAACACTTGGTGACACCCCCTAGGACTCCGATCCATTATGCTCAATCCGCAGATCCGATCCATCCTGCGAGGATTGTCAGCTTTCTTTACAACTTACCTTTTGTGGAGCGGGTCCGGTGTCACCCCGTATAGGTTTCATGCTGACGATCCCCGCAGGATGGTTCGGATCTGCGGATTGAGCATAATGGATCGGAGTCCGATCCATTATGATCCCCAATCCGCAGACCCGATCCATCCTACGGGGATTGTTGGCTTGCTTTACAACTTATATTTCGTGGAGCGGGTCCGGTGTCACCCCGTGTGGTCCTGTGTCACCCGGTACGGGCCGCACCCCCCACAACTGCTTTGGGATGCCACTGCAGTGATCAGTGCTAATAATATACACTGATGCTGTACTAATGACACCGGCTGGGAAGGGGATAACATCAAAGGGTTAACTTTGTGCCTAACAGCACTTGGTGTGTGTACTGTGTGCTGATTTTACTAAGAAATGTGCTGGTTTTGCTTTGCAGGGAAACAAAACCGTCTCAACCCAGCTGTCAGGACAGAGCTCTGTGCTGTTTACAATCACAGAGCTCTGTCCTGCCATCAGATTGGCCGGGACCCGCTGATTGGCTTGTGCTGTAACTAATCACAGTACAGTCGGGGTGGCAGGTCCACCCGCTACCCAGAAAGAGCTGGACCAGGTATCAGATTCGTGATCCGGCTCAGAAAGGCCACCTTGCCCCGATGCTCCTACATGAGGAGGTCAGCAAGCGGTTGAAACAACTAAATAAAAAAGAAAACATATTGTCAATGTTCAGGATCGTTCTCAGTAATGCAAAATGAACTTTGGAGAAACTTTTTGGACGCCTGTCCTGATCATTTTGATAAAAATACTGTCAATGCAACATATTTCACTAACATGATATCATATTGGAGTTCTCTTTTTGCTTCCAAACAAACCAAACCTATTTGTTGTTCCTTTTATTTCATTGATCAGATTACCTGCATCTGAATCCTTTTCAGGCCCAGATCTTGTACTCACAATGCTAAATCTCCCAGTGACCTGTACAGAGGTGATATGATATTCATGTTCATTCATTCAGAAATCCTTCTCTTTATAGATGTAAGATAAAACTCACATTACTGCTTTCTGAAGATTAGGCCTGTTCTTCACAGCTCGGTGTTAGAAGTATTTACTGATCCAAACCACAGCTGTGATGTACATGTGAGAAGGCGATGGGGTTCATTTATTAATTGAATGGAGCAATCAATTGTCCCTATGCCAAGTGAATACCAGCTTGAATATTCTGAAGCTCTCTTCACTTCATTTTCAAGCACACATGTTTTTTTTTTTTCTTTGCTCAGGATATTGGATATTCAAAGAAAACAAAACATCACCTTATCAATGAAGCTGAGTGAACTTCTGCTTTTTAAAATGAGCCTTTACTCGTAATACCCCTCCAGGTTGGCCCACGCTTGCCTGCAATCCACAGTCAGGTGGATGTCCAACTCACCCCTAGGGAATAGACATCAACTGAACATTGGATGGCAGCAAGAGCCAGAATATGATGCTAAATCCTTTATTGTGTTAAAAAGGGAACATGAAGGCAACAAAAGATTAGATCTGAATGGTGCCATCATCTGTTGGTCGATTGAAGTGTTCTATTTGATGAGTGGTGGGTACAAATGTGTCACAAAATTGGTGGCTCTCTTGACATAAACCAGCTACCTGCTGTGGGGAAATTAAGAACTCATAAAAAACATGAATGAATAAAGAACAGACCCAGCACTTGTAATGCCATTTGAGCATGGATTTTTACAAAATTGCACCGAATGTTCAAGATTTAAATTTAATGCAGTTTTTATATAAGAATAAATGTCGGTGCAGCGCTAGATGTTGAAAAAAACCTAATGTTAGTCTTATAAACACATATGTGAAATAAATGCGTTATGTATATATAAAGATATCGATAATAACCAGAAGTGCTCTGAAGATGGACAAATAAATAGGTATGTGAGTGTTCATGAAAAACGCATGATCATGACATGTGTAGATACATTATAATGTCCCAATTGTCTTAAAAACAAGTGTGATCTTCAAACGGCTCGTGCAAAGTCCCAGAATGGTGCTATTCCTTGGGTGGATATATTAGATATACAGAGTGCGCACTTACCAGATGCGCCAATAAAAAGCGCGTTGTAGAATGTACTCCAGGTGTGCAAAGGTCCCTCAAGAGTGGTCAGAGATGCAGCCTAGGGGTGGATGGCCTTCCTCAAGGTGCTGAGGTGCGATGGTCCGTATTGGTAGCTCAACCTCTTCAGGGTGCTAGGACACCAACTGGGAGTGCTGCTCACTTAGCAACATCAACTCCCCGGCAGATACAGTTTTGTGTTCCGTGTGTTTTCTTCAACTTCCTTGATTAAATTTGACTTTTATTGTCACCAATAAATGTGTGTACTGTATTAGTCTGTTCTCGTAGGCAAAATTCCAGAGCAAATATCTAATAGTGGATGAAGCGCTCAGCCATGAGGGTAATAAGCTAATTAAACTAAATATAAATGAATAAATACATGAAAATGAAATAAAGTGACTAGTGTTCCAAATAAATGTGCAAACAAAGCAAAATAATACAAAATAAATATAAATACAAAAATCTCCAATACATAAATATTTATAAAGTGAAGGTGATGGGGCTTCAAATCAATCAATATGTGCAAACAAAACAAACGACCAGTCTGCCACCCAGTGGCAAAAAAATGGTACTAGATGTACACACACTAAGTGTATAAAAAGTGACAAGTGCCCAAAAACTAAAAATATATATATATATACAAATACACACATAATCACGTATATTAAATATGTATAAAACTGTGAATTGATGCAAAGTGAACAGTCACTAAAGTGACAAGTGTAAAATAAAACAATAAACAAGTCCAAATTAAAGTGCAACAATCGTGCTATCACTCTTTTGATGTGAAATAAATAAATATATGCTTTTCCACTTCAAAGTTTTGTGCTCAGAAAAAAGAAGTGACACTCTAGTGCAGGGGTGGGCAAACTTTTTGACTTGAAGGCCGCAATGGGTTCATATATTGGACCCGGGGGCCGGACCAAGAGTAGATGAATGATGTGTATGTGTCATCCATAGTAAGTATAGTAATATTCCCCCATAGTAAGCATAGTAATTAATCCCCCATAGTAATTCATCCCCCATAGTAATTCATCCCCCATAGTAATTCATCCCCCATATAGTAATTCATCCCCCATAGTAATTTATCCCCCATAGTAATTCATCCCCCATATAGTAATTCATCCCCCATAGTAATTCATCCCCCATATAGTAATTCATCCCCCATAGTAATTCATCCCCCATATAGTAATTCATCCCCCATAGTAATTTATCCCCCATAGTAATTAATCCCCCATATAGTAATTCATCCCCCATAGTAATTCATCCCCCATATAGTAATTCATCCCCCATAGTAATTCATCCCCCATATAGTAATTCATCCCACATAGTAATTAATCCCCCATATAGTAATTCATCCCCCCTATAGTAATTCATCCCCCCTATAGTAATTCATTCCCCATATTAATTCATCCCCCATATTAAGTCCCCAAGTCCCCCCTGTGTCAATTTACTTACCTTTGCTCCGCACGTTCCTCTCGCCGTGTTCCCGCGCCGTTCCGGTCTTCAGGGCGGACTGTGAGAGGAGCCTAGCTCCCCTCACGTTCGTCACGCTGCCCCGCCTACACACATCCTGACAGCCATCCTGACAGTATCACGCTCCGCGGGCCGGATTAAAAGGTCCGCCGGGCCGTATATGGCCCGCGAGCCGTAGTTTGCCCATTGCTGCTCTAGTGCATATATCCTCCAGTGGCTAGAGTGCCTCCTCACCTCCTTTATTCAACCCCTAAAGGTCACAAATCATGTAATCAGATATTCCAGCCCAATACATTTGGAGTGGATATCGGAGGGATAGATGAGGTGTTGTGAAGTCATCAGTATTATCGGAAGTTAATCGGGGTGGAATATCTGATTACATGATTTGTGACCTTTAGGGGTCGAATAAAGGAGGTGAGGAGGCACTCTAGCCACTGGAGGATATATGCACTAGAGTGTCACTTCTTTTTTCTGAGCACAAAACTTTGAAGTGGAAAAGCATATATTTATTTATTTCACATCAAAAGAGTGATAGCACGATTGTTGCACTTTAATTTGGACTTGTTTATTGTTTTATTTTACACTTGTCACTTTAGTGATTGTTCACTTTGCATCAATTCACAGTTTTATACATATTTAATATACGTGATTATGTGTGTATTTGTATATATATATATATATATATATATATTTAGTTTTTGGGCACTTGTCACTTTTTATACACTTAGTCTGTGTACATCTAGTACCAGTTTTTAGCCACTGGGTGGCAGACTGGTCCTTTGTTTTGTTTGCACATATTGATTGATTTGAAGCCCCATCACCTTCACTTTATAAATATTTATGTATTGGAGATTTTTGTATTTATATTTATTTTGTATTATTTTGCTTTGTTTGCACATTTATTTGGCGCACTAGTCACTTTATATCATTTTCATGTATTTATTTGTTTATATTTAGTTTAATTAGCTTATTACCCTCATGGCTGAGCGCTTCATCCACTATTAGATATTTTTTCATCCTGAGGTATAGGGTATAGATCATAGCAGCTGGCCTTGTTTAGTTACTCTGTGGAGCACAGGAGGACATTCTTATACAAAATTCCAGAGCAAGATTGTTCTCCTCTCAGTGAATAAACATGGATTTCAAATCAGAAAACACTAGCGAATGGCGCTAAAATCTTGATTAACAGCATCCAGGAGCTGAGGCAAGATTGCAGGCATCAGATGGATAACAAATGAGTGCTGCCGAGCAGGACCTGCAACAGTGTGAACATCCAGCACAGCCAGGTATTGGCCAACAAGCCAGCGGGGGTACAGCTGCAATGAGAGAGAGTGCAGCTGTCATGTCCAACCTGTGATGCTGAGATTTTAGCGCCATTCGCTAGTGTTTTCTGATTTGAAATCCATGTTTATTTACTGAGAGGAGAACAATCTTGCTCTGGAGTTTTGCCTGCGAGAACAGACTAATACAGTACACACATTTATTGGTGACAATAAAAGTCAAATATAATCAAGGAAGTTGAAGAAAACACACAGAACACAAAACTGTATCTGCCGGGGAGTTGATGTTGCTAAGTGAGCAGCACTCCCAGTTGGTGTCCTAGCACCCTGAAGAGGTTGAGCTACCAATACAGACCATCGTACCTCAGCACCTTGAGGAAGGCCATCCACCCCTAGGCTGCATCTCTGACCACTCTTGAGGGACCTTTGCACACCTGGAGTACATTATACAACGCGCTTTTAATTGGCGCATCTGGTAAGTGCGCACTCTGTATATCTAATATATCCACCCAAGGAATAGCACCATTCTGGGACTTTGCACGAGCCGTTTGAAGATCACACTTGTTTGTTAGACAATTGGGACATTATAATGTATCTACACATGTCATGATCATGCGTTTTTCATGAACACTCACATACCTATTTATTTGTCCATCTTCAGAGCACTTCTGGTTATTATCGATATCTTTATACAGTGGGGATCGAAAGTTTGGACACCCCAGCTAAAAATTTGTATTAATGTGCATAAAGAAGCCAAGGAAAGATGGAAAAATCTCCAAAAGGCATCAAATTACAGATTAGACATTCTTATAATATGTCAACAAAAGTTAGATTTTATTTCCATCATTTACACTTTCAAAATAACAGAAAACAAAATAATGTCGCCTGCAAAAGTTTGGGCACCCTGCAGAATGTATAGCATGCACTGCCCCCATTTGCCAGGCTGAGACCTGCCAGTGTCATGGATTGTTCTCAATCATCGTCTGGGAAGACCAGATTATGTCAATCTCAAAGGTTTTAAATGCCCAGACTCATCTGACCTTGCCCCAACAATCAGCACCATGGGTTCTTCTAAGCAGTTGTCTAGAAAACTGAAACTGAAAATAGTTGACACTCACAAAGCTGGAGAAGGCTATAAGAAGATAGCAAAGCGTTTTCAGATGTCAATATCCTCTGTTCGGAATGTAATTAAGAAATGGCAGTCATCAGGAACAGTGGAAGTTAAAGCAAGATCTGGAAGACCAAGAAAAATATCAGACAGAACAGCTCGCAGGATTGTGAGAAAAACAATTCAAAACCCACGTTTGACTGCACGATCCCTCCAGAAAGATCTGGCAGACACTGGAGTTGTGGTACACTATTCCACTATAAAGAGATACTTGTACAAATATGGTCTTCATGGAAGAGTCATCAGAAGAAAACCTCTTCTACGTCTTCACCACAAAAATCATCGTTTGAACTTTGCAAATGAGCATATAGACAAGTCTGATGCAGTTCTGTGGACCGATGAGGTTAAAATTGAACTTTTTGGCCGGAATGAGCAAAGGTACATTTGGAGACGAAGGGGCACAGAATTTAATGAAAAGAACCTCTGCCAACTGTTAAGCATGGGGTTGGATCAATCATGCTTTGGGGTTGTGTTGCAGCCAGTGGCACAGGGAACATCTCACGAGTAGAAGGAAAAATGGATTCAATAAAATTTCAGCAAATTTTGGATGGTAACTTGATGCCTGTGATCTGTGAAAAAGCTGAAGTTAAAGAGAGGATGGCTTCTACAAATGGATAATGATCCTAAACACACCTCGAAATCCATGGGGGATTACATCAAGAGGCGTAAACTGAAAGTTTTGCCATGTCCTTCACAATCTCCTGACCTCAACATAATTGAAAATATATGGATAGACCTTAAAAGAGCAGTGCGTGACAGACAGCCCAGAAATCTCAAAGAACTGGAAGACTTTTGTAAGGGAGAATGGGCAAAGATACCTCAAACAAGAATTGAAAGACTCTTGGCTGGCTACAAAAAGCGTTTACAAGCTGTGATACTTGCCAAAGGGGGCAGTACAAGATATTAACTCTGCAGGGTGCCCAAACTTTTGCAGACGTCATTTTTTTGTTTTCTGTTATTTTGAAAGTGTAAATGATGGAAATAAAATCTAACTTTTGTTGACATATTATAAGAATGTCTAATCTTTAATTTGATGCCTTTTGGAGATTTTTCCATCTTTCCTTGGCTTCTTTATGCACATTAATACAAATTTTTAGCTGGGGTGCCCAAACTTTCAATCCCCACTGTATGTACATAACGCATTTATTTCACATATGCGTTTATAAGACTAACATTAGGTTTTTTTCAACATCTAGCGCTGCACCGACATTTAATCTTATATAAAAACTGCATTAAATTTACATCTTGAACATTTGGTGCAATTTTGTAAAAATCCATGCTCAAATGGCATTACAAGTGCTGGGTCTGTTCTTTATTCATTCATGTTTTTTATGAGTTCTTAATTTCCCCACAGCAGGTAGCTGGTTTATGTCAAGAGAGTCACCAATTTTGTGACACATTTGTACCCACCACTCATCAAATAGAACACTTCAATCGACCAACAGATGATGGCACCATTCAGATCTGATCTTTTGTTGCCTTCATGTTCCCTTTTTAACACAATAAAGGATTTAGCATCATATTCTGGCTCTTGCTGCCATCCAATGTTCAGTTGATGTCTATTCCCTAGGGGTGAGTTGGACATCCACCTGACTGTGGATTGCAGGCAAGCGTGGGCTAACCTGGAGGGGTATTACGAGTAAAGGCTCATTTTAAAAAGCAGAAGTTCACTCAGCTTCATTGATAAGGTGATGTTTTGTTTTCTTTGAATATCCAATATCCTGAGCAAAGGAAAAAAAAAAAACGTGTGTGCTTGAAAATGAAGTGAACAGAGCTTCAGAATATTCAAGCTGGTATTCACTTGGCATAGGGACAATTGATTGCTCCATTCATTTAATAAATGAACCCCATCGCCATCTCACATGTACATCACAGCTCATGTGGTTTGGATCAGTAAATCCTTCTAACACCGAGCTGTGAAGAACAGGCCTAATCTTCAGAAAGCAGTAATGTGAGTTTTATCTTACATCTATAAAGAGAAGGATTTCTGAATGAATGAACATGAATATCATATCACCTCTGTACAGGTCACTGGGGGATTTAGCATTTCAACATCTAGCGCTGCATCTACATTTATTCTTATATTTGAAGGCATTGTGGTTCAACCTTTTAGTGTGTTCAGTTGCTCATTCTACACATTAGATTTAGCGCTCACTTCATTATTTTTATATAAGATTATACTGTATTCATACCAATTGATATGAAAGGTTTGTCTTACTCCGCACAGAAATGAACAAATACAAATCCACGTTAGCTAATAAAAATCATTTTATGAAGACATTCACTGATATACAGTTTGTTAATGCAAAGAAAATAACTTTTCTTTTCTTTTTTTCTGCACAGGACATCTAACACGTAAATACAGTTTGAAACATTTTTTAAATTGAAATTGAAATAAAATAATAATAATAAAAAAAAATGTAATTAAATTTAAAACATTAAAAAAAATGTTTAACTCCCTTTTCACCCTTAGTTAGCCCTAATCAATCCTAACCAGTCCCTTCTTTTCTTTCTCCATTGACATTTTATTTTTAGCAGATCTTTTTTTAATGTTTAATGTTTATTTTTCCATTCCTATGTCTTTTTTTGTCTTACTCGTTACTTTTTAGAGTGTCCCATAAAAAAATACACAAAATGCTTTATTTTTCGTTTGTTAATACATTTGCCACTTTGTATCAGAGCATAACTTCAGTGTAACTATAAATGGGACATATTCCTAAATAAATTATTTAAATTCATGATATATTTACAGTAACTCTGGTTGCTGTAAACCTACCGCTGGCCAAACTAAACAGAAAATAATAATAAACGGAAAATAATTAATCTTTTCTAAACAGAAAAGCATTTTTTTTGTTATTATTATTATTATACAGTATTTATATAACGCCAAAGGGTATGCTCAGCGCTGTACAGAAGCAGGGGGGACATAACATGAGACAAGACAGTAACAATACAATACACGAGGGGTTCGAGGGCCCTGCTCTTTGGGGATGGAGTGGTGGGTGGAGTGGAGGAGGTAAATTGTTAGGTGAGGTCGGGTGTTAGGTGAGGTTGGGGTAGGCTTCCCTGAAGAGGAGGGTTTTCAGGGTGCGCCTGAAGGTGAGGGGGGTAGGTGACAGTCTGATGGATTGGGGTAGGGATTTCCAGAGGATGGGGGAAGTCCTAGAGAAGTCCTGCAATCGAGCGTGGGAGGAGGAGACCAGGGAGCTAGAGAGAAGGAGGTCCTGAGAGGAGCGGAGGGCACAGGTAGGGTAGTATTTGGGTATAAGGTCAGTTATGTAGTTCGGGGCGGCATTGTGAATGGCCTTGTAGGTCAAGTTTAGCAGCTTGAACTTGATGCGTTGGGCAATCGGGAGCCAATGAAGGGATTGGCAGGGGGGGAAGCAGATGTGGAGCGCTTGGTGAGGTGGATGACTCTGGCCGCAGAGTTTAGGATCGACTGGAGTGGGGATAGCGTTAGTTTGGGTAGGCCACTGAGAAGGGAGTTGCAGTAGTCCAGGCGTGAGATGATGAGGGAGTGTACGAGTTGTTTGGTGGTGTCTGGGGTGAGGAATGTGCGTATCTTGGAGATGTTGCGGAGGTGGAACCTGCAAGATCAAGATAGCAGTTGGATGTGGGGTAGGAAGGAGAGGTGGGAGTCCAGGGTGACACCCAGGACTTTGGCGTGTGGGGTGGGAGAGATGGTGGCGTTGTTAGTAGTGATGGAGAGGATGGGGGGGCATGGGGAGGGGGGAAGACCAGGAGCTCGGTTTTGGACCAGGAGCTCGGTTTTGTTATGTCATTTTAACTGTAGATTGCATAGAAAATAAAATCATTTTGGCAAGACAATGCTCCCAAAAGAAAGCCTGTGCCCCCCAAAAATAAAATATGTATTACTTTGGTATGAATATTGGCAAAGTTTTAACTGAATCAATGAGCCCAAACTTGAAATAAAATTAAAAACAAAACTGCAAAGGTTTCAAAATGGAATACAAAGCTGAAATGGTTAAAAATGATCTTCTCTCTTCCATCTGCAAGCAGCTCTGCTTTTCACGCTGTATAACTCCAGGTAAGTCCATACGTAATATTATCACTCCACACATTTCCGAAGAATTACACTAAAGTATTATACTTAAAGCGGAGCTCCACCTGAAAAATAAATAAATAAAAGTCAGAAGCTGCAAAAATTGTAGACTGTAAAATACAGACACTTACCTGTCCCTCGGTCCAGCGGTGTCCTCACCACGGCTGCTTTCACCGGCCATCTTCTCTCCCTGGTGCCGGCATCTTCAGTGTGGGCACCCGGTTGTGACAGCTTGCGGCTTCCTAGGGTGCCCACTGCGCATGTGTGAGAAGTGCTGCGCATTGTGAATGGCCCCGTAGTCTTCTAGTACCTGTCATGTGTACCAGAAGACTACGAGGAGGGAGGCGGGGGTCAATTTCCACTTCCGATGGGCAGCAGAAGTGGGGCAGAAATTCGGGTACACCCCCCGCTCCCCCGCTCCCCAAAGGTGCCAATCCTCAATGGGGGACAAAGACTTAAAGCAGAACTTCCGCTTTTGGGTGGAACTCCACTTTAAAGTCGTTGTAGCCGTGTTAGTGCCTTGCAACAAAACAATGAAGTGCTGTCTGTGATCGATTTTTCTTGCACTATGATCTTTAATTTGGAGTACAAGCTTTCAGGGAATTACATATTTGACGTAAAGGTTGTCCTGAAAATGTAAATTTTAGTGCAAATAAAAAAGTATTACAGAGAGTACTCAGCTGTTTTGTACTAAACTATTATAAATCACTACCTATGCCACATAAATGAAACTTACACTTTGTTAGAACTCACCATTCAAAATTGGCTGTTGAAGGAAATAGCACTCTGTGCGAAGTATAAATAATATTCGGACTTAATATTTTATATTTAACCGCTTTAGGACCGCCCACAGTAGATCTACTGCTACAGGGTGGCCCCTGTGCGTAGGATCATGTATATATATGTGATTCTGCATTTCCAGGTAGGGGACGCGCGCCTTACCCGCGCCGCCGATCGCGGCACCAGGTGTCAATCACCGAGTCCCACCCGGAGATTACCCACCAGCGCCCGGTGATTACTGGCGATCACCGACAGGGAGGAGGACTGCATTGTTTACCAACAGTACTCCTCCCTGTCAGTTTGGGCACACAGCTCGGGATGGCTGAGCAGAGCCATCCCGATCAGTGTGCTTACAGTAAAGCACACCCCCCGCCCCCTAGTAAAACATTCCCAGCACACAGTTAACCCTTTGATTGCCCCTCATGTTAACCCCTTCCTCCCCAGTGCCATTAGTACAGTGTCAGAGCTTTTTTTAGCACTGATCACTGTATTGGTGTCACTGGGGATGTCAGTGACACCAAGTCAGTTCCCCCCAGTGTCAGAATGTCTGCCGCAGTCCCACTATAAGTCGCTGATTGCCACCATAAGTCGCTAATCGAGAGTAATAGTGCTTAGTGCTTAGAGAGTAATAGTACTACATTATTATTACTATATTTATTATTATTATTAATTTATTGTTATATTTAATTAAATTGTATTTATTATTATTAATATTATTTTTATTAGTATCATAATTATTATTCGTAGTAGTAGTATTAGTAGTATTATTTAGTAGTAGTAGTAGTATTATATTATTATTATTATTATTAATATTAGTAGTAGTACCATAAGTCGCTAATCGCAGCCATAAGTTGCTGATCGCCGCCATTATTAGCATTAAAAAATAATTCCAGTAACTATACCGCCATTTGCAAACGCTATAACTTTCACGTAAACCAATTAATTTAAGCGTATTGGGATTTTTTTTAGCAAAGACACGGAGCAGAATACATTTTGGCCTAAATGTATGACAAAATTAGATTTTTAAAAATTTAATTTGGGTGCAGCGTTGCATGACCGCGCAATTGTCAGTTAAAGTAACGCAGCGCCAAAACACAAACCTCTTCTGTAACCTCTTCCTGACCACCCTATAGCAGAAATACTGCTATAGGGCAGCACGGGTGCACAAAATCACATATATATACATGGTTTGCGCTCTTGTGGTTTTCACGCCCCTCCCAGATAGCATCAGATTGCCCTTCAGTACACCAGTCATCACATTTAACCCCTTGATTGCCAGGAACACACTCATACACAATAAACCTCCATTGCTAGTATAGTGTCTGAAAGGATCAATATCTTTGATCAGATCAGCACTATACCAGCGTTCACATTAATATAGCGTCCCCAAAAAAGCAGCGTTAGCGGGATCAGCGGGATTTTTTGGAGATGTTTGCATTGATTGTGGATCAAAGCATTTTATATGCACAACAATTTATTGCCGCCAACCCAAATTCAAACCTTGCCAGACCATTCACATGGAAACTCATTACGGTTTTCGAATTTACATTTTTTTGGGGCCTAATTCTCAACATGGGCATTACTAAAGAAAATGAATTGTGGTTGTATTGGTCCGCAGACCCGATTCATCATATGCCGTGTTCTCTGCTGCCATGGCCAGGCATAGATATGACAGTATAATGTGTTTTATGCATTTCAGCGACAATACACTCTGTCATCCTCAGGGTGACCCTGAATCTGACCGGCTCCACAAAATTCAGCCCCTCGCAAATCACCTTAACCAAAAATTTGCAGATGTCTATACTCCCCAGCAAAACATCTGCGTTGATGAGTCCCTCATTAATATTTCTGGCCGCCTCGCATTCAAACAATTTCTCCCCAGCAAGTGTGCCAGATATGGGGTCAAGATGTAGAAGACCTGTGAGAGGACAACAGGCTATACACATAAATTTCAGATTTATGAGAGAAAAGATAGTCATGTGGAGCCCCCCGGATGCCCAGACTACATGGGGAGCAATGGCAAGATAGTTTGGGACTTGGTGTCATCATTTCTCCATATGGGGTAGCACTTATACAGGGACAATTTTTATTCAAGCGTGTCACTATTTACACATTTGTACAATCTTAGAATTGGCGCATGTGGCACCATGCGACCTAATGTGTGCCCACCATTAGAAGTGGGTGGATGCAGGGTGGTATATTCTAATGGTGGGCACACCACACACTTTTTCTGGCAGAGATTTCTTCTCTTTTTTTTCATTCAGCCCACAGGCTGCATACGAAAAAAAAAGAACATAGTATATACACCCAACAAGGACCAGCGAGGTACTGGTACATCACTGGACTTTGAATGGTTATACCAGAATGATGCCTACAGCTGCAGGCATCATCCTGATAGAGTTTTTTTCAGCCGTTGACCGTCTTTCATGTAAAAGCAATCCTAGTGGCTAATTAGCTGCAGGATTGCTTTTACAAGCAGCGGGAGATGATGCCCCCCCTCCCCCGCTGTCTTCCACAGCCTTCTCAAGCAGTCCCGTGCCATCGGGGGAACCTGAGAATGCAGCCGGTGTTTCTGCCAGCTGACCATAGAGCTGGTTGGAGACCAGAATGGTGCCAATCATCTCTATAGTCTAAGAAATCGGAAGCTACAAGTATTTCATCACTTCAGTTTTGCAGGATATAAACAGCGCCATTTGTAAATTGGGAAAGCATCTGATCACACCGATCTTGGTTTGGTTAGATAATGTAAGGGCAGAGGGGATATATAGAGTCTGATAGACCCCAGATTTCTCAGACAAGAATATATGACAATGCCCAGTGAAGTTATCGGGGATATTTGCATTCCCTGTGATAGCATTAAAAGTGAGTAAAAATAAATTAAAGGGACAGTGGAAAAATAATTACAAAAATAAAAATTACTTTAATTACTTTAAAGCATGTCATGTTTGGTATCTATTTACTCGGCATACCATCATCTTTTATATTTTACCAAATAATTGGCCAATATAATGTGTTTTTGTGCATTAAATGTAAAAAAGTGTATTTTTTTAAAATTTGCATTTGAAAAATCGCTGCGCGAGTACTATGTGACATAAAAAATTGCAGCACCCACCATTTTATTAACTAGGGTGTTTACTTAAAAAAATATATACTGTTTGGGGGTTTAATTTAATTTTCTAGCAAAATACACAGATTTTTTTCATGTGAACAAAAAGTGTCAGAAAAGGCTGGATCTTCATATGGTTAGAGGAGTGAGTGATGTGTGGCATAAACGTCTAATGCTGGGCATAAAATGCCCTCACCCCCCAAAACGACCCCTTTTTGAAAAATAGACACCCCAAAATATTTGCTGAGAGGCATGTTGAATCAATAGAAGAATTTATTTTTTTACCACAAGTTTTTGGAAAATGACAACATTTTTGTTACATAAAATTGTCACTTAACCTCTTTCCGCCCGGCCTATGGCCAATTGGCAGCCGGAAAAAACCGTCACCTTTCCGGGTGGACGCCATATGGTGTCCTTTCGGGTATGCACAGTTTGCGCACCTGCAGAGCCACGATCTGTCACTGGCCATGTACCTCAGACCGATGACAGATCTGAGTACCGGTCCCGTTGCCAGTACCATGTGACCTGCTGTGACCAATCACAGCAGGTCACATGACAGTTGTATATAATGGATGGCTTCATTTATGCCATCCATTGTATACTAGTGTGGCTAGCTGTGAATGGTCACAGTGATCACATGCACAAGCTGGGCCAATCACAGCCCAGCTGTGTCATGTGATTAGCTGTGGCCAAATCACAGCTAAGCACGAAAAAAAAAAACCCTGAATGAATCGATGTCATTCGGTAAATACTTGCTTATAGCAAAGTAATTCTTTGCTGTAAGCAAATTGTGTAAAAAAATAAATAAATAAATACTGATCACCTCCCCAAAGTAGTACAATGTTACTATGGTAACCTTGTACTGCTTTGGTCATAGTGAAATATGAAAAAGAATCTTAAAAAAAAAAAGAAAAAAATGTAATAAAAAATTTAAAATAATAAGACAATTTAAAAAATTTTTTTAAAAATTATAATTTCTTTTTTATACTGTCACCAGTCAGTGTCCCTGATCACCGCCATGCCAGTTATATGATGATGAAAAAAATAGTGAAAATAATTTTTAAAATTTTCCTCCTTAAAATACATTCTGCTACTTCTCCCGAGTATGGGGGCACCACATGTGAGAGACGTTTTGGCAGTCTAGCCAAGTACAGGACCCCAAAATCCAATAAGCACCTTCAGGCTTTTAAAGGGCTTAATTTCCTCATTACACTTCCTGACTACCTATCACAGGTTCGGAGGCCCTGACATGCCAGGATAGCACCTAACCCCCCCAAATGACACCATTTTGGAAAGTAAACACCCCAAGGAATTTGATAAGATGCATGGTGAGTATTTTACAGATCTCGTTGGTTGCCACAAGTTTTTGTAATATGAAGAAAAAAAAAAAAAACATATTTTTTCTATTCTTTTTTTATATTTCAAAACCGTGTGAGAAAAAAATGAGATCTGCAAAACACTCACCATGCTTCTTATCAAATTCCTTGGGGTGTCTACTTTCCAAAAAGGGGTCATTTGGGGGGTTAGGTGCTATCCTGGCATGTCAGGGCCTCCAAAACTGTGATAGGTAGTGAGGAAGTGTAATGAGGAAATAAAGTTCTTTAAAAGCCTGAAGGTGCTTATTGGATTTCAGGCTCCTGTATGAGGCTAGACTGCCAAAACGTCTCTCACATGTGGTACCCCCATACTCGGGAGAAGTAGCAGAATGTATTTTGGGGTGTAATTCCACATATACCCCGTGGCTTGTGCGAGAAATATATCATTTAAATGACAACTTTGTGTAAAAAACAAAAAAAACGTTTTTGTCATTTTCCAGAAACTTGTAGAAAAAAAATAAATCTTCCATGGACTCAATGTGCCTCTCAGCAGATAGCTTAGGGTGTCTACTGTCTGAAAAGGTCATTTGGGGGTGTTTGTACTATCCTGGTATTTTAGCACCTCAAGTAATGTGATGGGCAGTCAGAAAGTAAAAGCTGTGTAAATTCCATTATCTATACCATAGTTTGTAGACGCTATAACTTTCACACAAAGCAACAAATATACACTTCTATTATGTTCTTTTATTTTCTATTTTATTCATTTCTATTCTGTTTCATGCTAGTCCTTTATTTTCTATCCTATTCTGTTTTATTCTATTCTATTCTTTTCTGTTCTATTCTTAAAATTTCTACTCTATAATATTCTAGTCTATTTTAGTATATGTTTGCTATTCTATTCAATTACATTCTATTCTACTCTGTTTTATTCTACTCTTTTCTATTCTGTTCTTTTATTTTCTATTTTATGCATTTCTATTCTGTTTCATGCTAGTCCTTTATTTTCTATCCTATTCTGTTTTATTCTATTCTTTTCTGTTGTATTCTTAAATATTCTATTCTAGTCTATTTTATTATATTTTTGCTATTCTATTACATTCTAGTCTACTCTTTTATTTTCTATTTTATTTATTTCTATTCTATTTCATGCTAGTCTTTTATTTTCTATCCTATTCTGTTATATTCGATTTTATTACTTTCTGTTTTATTCTTTAATTTTCTATTCTAGTCTATTTTACTATATTTTTGCTATTCTATTACATTCCATTATACTCTGTTTTATTCTGCTCTTTTCTATTCTGTTCTTTTAATTTCTATTTTATTCATTTCTATTCTGTTTCATGCTAGTCCTTTATTTTCTATCCTATTCTGTTTTATTCTATTCTATTCTTTTCTGTTCTATTCTTTAATTTTTGATTCTATTCTACTCTAGTCTATTTTATTATATTTTTGCTATTCTATTACATTCTATTCTTCTCCGTTTTACTCTACTCTTTTCTATTCTGTTCTTTTATTTTCTATTTTATTAATTTCTATTCTGTTTCATGCTAGTCCTTTATTTTCTATCCTATTCTGTTTTATTCTATTCTTTTCTGTTCCATTCTTAAATTTTCTATTCAATTCTAGTTTATTTTATTATATTTTGCTATTCTATTACATTCTATTCTACTCTGTTTTATTCTACTCTTTTCTATTCTGTTCTTTTATTTTTTATTTTGCTACTTTCTATTCTGTTTCATGTTAGTCCTTTATTTTTTATCCTATTCTGTTTTTTCTATTCTATTCTATTCTTTTCTGTTCTATTCTTTAATTTTCTATTCTATTCTAGTCTATTTTATGATATTTTTGCTATTCTATTACATTCTATTCTGCTCTGTTTTAGTCTACTCTTTTCTACTCTGTTCTTTTTTTTTCTTTTTTATTCATTTCTATTCTGCTTCAGGCTAGTCTTTTATTTTCTATCCTATTCTGTTTTATTCTATTCTATTCTTTTCTGTTCTATTCTTTAAGATAGCAGTGACTTCGAAGGCTGCCACCCCTGAGCTTGCCACCCCCACATCTTCACCCAACTTGACAAATCTGTTTGGGTGCACAAACCCAGGGCCGGCATTCCTTTTCTGTGAGCCCCTACCACTCCCTCTCGTTACAGTAACCCATCATCCTACCTGATAATCCTGATTAGCCCTCACATCAATCCCATTAGCTACCTGCTTAGAGAGTAGTAGTACTACATTATTATTACTATATTTATTATTATTATTATATTAATTGTTATATTTAATTAAATTGTATTTATTATTATTAATATTATTTTTATTAGTATCATTATTATTATTCGTAGTAGTAGTATTAGTAGTATTATTTAGTAGTAGTAGTACTATATTATTATTATTATTATTAATATTAGTAGTTGTAGTAATATGGTTCCCTACCAATAATTTTCCTATTATTATATAATAAGTAATAATTGGGGAAAATGATTAGTAGGGAACTATATTACTACTAATAATAATAATAATTTATAGAAATAAATTATTGATGGGGAAATACTGTATATTTGTAGTAGTAATGTTTTATTTTATTTATTTATTATTAGATAATATACTACATGGTTTCCTATCTCACACTGTGACGTGGTCATTTATTGTTTGTCGTTTCCATTACAAAGTTATTGACAGTTGCCTGAATACATTGAGCTATTGCCTTCTGTTTGCATCAGTAAGAGAAAACATGTCTGAAAACAAAGATAATTCTCTATCAACGGGGATAATTTTCTGTTCTTTAAAACCTTCCCTTGGGCCCGGCCTTGGAGAACATTCACAGTCTGCACTCCTAAGGAAGGAAAGTCCTTAGTGAGCTCATTTAAATTTGCGATGTAAGAAAAGCAACCATTGCATTAGTTACAATTCACCCGACGAGTAATTACAGGTGTGGGCATTAGAGATTACCGTCTACACCAAGAGAATATTTCAGTCTAGATGTTTGTAAAAAAAAGAATTACACTCCATTATCTGATTATCTAATAATAAATCCCATTGACCAAACAGGCACTAAGTTCAAATCAAAGTTTAAATCAATTGGACAGCAGAGCTTGCAATCTGATTGCTTATCTTACACAGACTGACCAATCCAGACTAAGATGTATTGTAACTCTATGAAGACATCCTTTCATTTATTTGATTAACTTATAAAAAAAAAAATTTTTTTATTTATAATTATAAAAAATATAATAAAGTCTGCTTTTGGGTTTCATACCGCTTTAATGAATAATGGGCGAGCCATCACACTTCACGGACAAACACACTTCATCAGGGAAAAGGACTCCACTATCAGTGATGCAGGAAAATACAAATACAAAAATGTAAAAATATATTTGATACTTTTACATCTTTGCATTTGTCTTATGAATTTGGTCTTAAAGAGTTAATAAACCCCGGACTCTGCATTCACTATATCTGCTCTCACCGGACCCTGTATCTACTTTATCTGATCTACCTGAACGTTCACTATATATATATGGTCTCCCAGGACCCCGCATTCATTATATCTGGTCTCCCACGACCCTGCATTCACTATATCTGGTCTCCCAAGACCCTGCATTCACTCTATCCACTCTCCCCGGACCCTGCATTCACTCTATCCACTCTCCCCAGACACTGTATTCACTATATCTGGTCTCCCCGGACCCCGCATTCACTGTATCTGGTCTCCTCAGACCCTGCATTCACTATATCTGGTCTCCCCGGAACCTGCATTCACTATATCTGGTCTCCCCAGACCCTGCATTCACCATTTCCTGTATCCCTGGACCCTGCATTCTTTATGTCTGGTCTACCCTCACCCTGCATTCACTATATCCAGTATACCTGGACCCTGCATTCAATATATGCGCTCTCCCCAGACCCTGCATTCACTTATCCGATTTCCCCGGACCCTGCATTCACTATATCTGGTATCCTAGAACCCTGCTTTCACTATATCTTGTTTCCCCAGACACCGGAATGCACTATATATGGTCTCCCTGGAACCTGCAGTCACTATATCTGGTCTCCCAGGACCCTGCATTAACTATTTCCTGTATCCCTGGACCCTGCATTCAATATATCTGGTCTACCCTAACCCTACATTCACTATATCCGGTCTCCCAGGACCTTGTGTTCATTATATCTGGTCACCCCTGACCCTGCATTCACTATATCTGCTCTCCCCAGACCCTGCATTCACTATATCCGGTCTCCACGGACCCTGCATTCACTATATCCGATCTCCCCGGACCTTGCGTTCACTATATATAGTGTCTCCCCGAACCCTGCATTCACTATATAAGATCTACCAGGACCCTGCATTTACTCTATCCACTCTCCCCGAACCCTGCATTCACTATATCCGGTCTCCCCGGACCCTGCATTAATTATATCTGGTCTCGCAGGACCCCACATTCTCTATATCTGGTCTCGCAGGACCCGTCATTCACTATATCTGGTCTCCCCGGACCCCGAATTCACTATATCTGCTCTCCCCGGACCCCGAATTCACTATATCTGCTCTCCCCGGACCCCGCATTCACTATATCTGCTCTCCCCGGACCCTGCATCCACTATATCCGATCCCCCAGGACCCTGCATTCACTATATCCAATATACCTGGACCCTGCATTCAATATATCCATTCTCCCCAGACCCTTTATTCACTTTATCTGGTCTCCTCGGAACCTGCATTCATTATATTTAGTCTCCAAGGACCCTGCATTCACTATTTCCTGTATCCCCGGACTCTGCATTCACTATATTCTGTCTCCCCGGACCCTGCATTCACTATATCTGGTCTCCACGGACCCTGCATTCACTATATCCTGTCTCCCCGGACCCTGTATTCACTATATCCTGTCTCCCCGGCCTCCTCATTAACTATATCTGGTCTCCCCGCATCCTGCATTCACTATATCTGGTCCCCCAAACCCTGCATTCACTATATCTAGTCTCCATGGACCCTGCATTCACTATACCCGGTCTCCCAGGACCCTGCATTCACTATATCTGCTCTCCCCGGACCCCGCATTCACTATATCTGGTGTTTCTGGACCCTGCATTCACTATATTAGGTCTACCAGGACCCTGCATTCACTAAATCCGCTCTCCCCGGGCCCCGCATCCACTATATCCGGTCTCCATAGACCCTGCATTCACTATATCCGGTCTCCTCGAACCCTGCATTCACTATATCCGCTCTCCCCAGACCCTGCATTCACTATATCTGGTCTCCCCAGACCAAGCATTCACTATATCCGGTCATCCAGGACCCTGCATTCACTATATCTGGTCTCCCCGGACCCTGCATTCACTATATCCGGTCTCCCCAGACCCTGCATTCACTATATTTGGTCCCCCCAAACCCTGCATTCACTATATCCACTCTCCTCAGACCCTGCATTCACTATATATGGTGACCCCGGACATTGCATTCACTATATCCGGTCATCCAGGACCCTGCGTTCATCATATACGCCCTCCCCGGACCCTGCATTCACTATACCTGGTCTTCCCGAACCCTGCATTCACTATATCCACTCTCCCCAGATCCTGCATTCACTATATCTGGTTACCCCGGACCCCGCATTCACTATATCCGGTCTCCATAGACCCTGCATTCACTATATCCGCTCTCCCCGAATCCTGCATTCACTATATCCACTCTCCCCAGACCCTGCATTCACTATATCTGGTCTCCCCAGACCAAGCATTCACTATATCCGGTCATCCAGGACCCTGCATTCACTATATCCGCTCTCCATAGACCCTGCATTCACTATATATGGTCTACCCGAACCCTGCATTCACTATATCTGCTCTCCCCGGACCCTGCATTCACTATATCTGCTCTCCCCGGACCCCGCATTCACTATATCCGCTCTCCCCGGACCCTGCATTCACTATTTCTGGTCTCCCCGGGCCCTGCATTCACTATATCCGCTCTCCCCAGACCCTGCATTCACTATATCTGGTCTCCCCAGACCAAGCATTCACTATATCCGGTCATCCAGGACCCTGCATTCACTATATCCGCTCTCCATAGACCCTGCATTCACTATATATGGTCTACCCGAACCCTGCATTCACTATATCCGCTCTCCCCGGACCCTGCATTCACTATATCTGCTCTCCCCGGACCCTGCATTCACTATTTCTGGTCTCCAAAGACCCTGCATTCACTATATCTGGTCTCCCAAGACCAAGCATTCACTATATCCGGTCATCCAGGACCCTGCATTCACTATATCCGCTCTCCATAGACCCTGCATTCACTATATATGGTCTACCCGAACCCTGCATTCACTATATCCGCTCTCCCCGGACCCTGCATTCACTATATCTGCTCTCCCCGGACCCTGCATTCACTATTTCTGGTCTCCCAGTGCCCTGCATTCACTATATCTGGTCTCCGTGGACCCTGCTTTCACTATATCTGGTCTCCCAGGACCCTGCATTCACTATATCTGGTCTCCAAAGACCCTGCATTCACTATATCTGGTCTCCCAAGACCCTGCATTCACTATATCCTTTCTCCATGGACCCTGCATTCACTATATCCGCTCTCCCCGGACCCTGCATTCACTATATCCGGTCTCCCCGGACCCTGCATTCATTATATCTGGTCTCCCCGGACCCTGCATTCACTATATCTGGTCTCCCCGGACCCCGCATTCATTATATCTGCTCTCCTAGGATCCTGCATTCACTATATCTGGTCTCCCCGGAACCTGCATTCACTATATCCGCTCTCCGCAAACCCTGCATACATTCTATCAGGTCTCTCAGGACCCTACATTCACTATATCCGGTCTCCCCGGACCCTGCATTCATTATATCCGGTCTCCCCGGACCCTGCATTCACTATATCTTGTCTCCCAGGACCCTGCATTCACTATATCCGGTCTCCCCAGACCCTGCATTCACTATATCTGGTCTCCCCAGACCCTGCATTCACTATATCTGGTCTCCCCAGACCCTGCATTCACTATATCTGGTCTCCCAGGACCCTGTGTTCACTATATCAGGTCTCTCCGGACCCTGCATTCACTATATCCGCTCTCCCCGGACCCTGCATTCACAAGATCAGGTCTCCCTGGATCCTGCATTCACTATATCCGCTCTCCCTGGATCCTGCATTCACTATATCCGGTCTCCCTGGATCCTGCATTCACTATATCCGCTCTCCGCAGACCCCGCATTCACTATATCTGATCTCCCAGTTCCTTGCATACATTATATCTGGTTTTCCCTATGACTCTGCATTCACTATATCTGCTCTCCCCGGACCCTGCATTCACTATCTCTGGCCTCCTACAGTACACAGAACATGGAAATGAAATTATTGCATTACATTATATTTTTCAGCATGTGCAGGACTCTGCTGCTGAGATGATACTGCCATCTTGTGTTCATTCAGGACATCACAGGATCTTCATCATACCTGGTGCAAAATACACCTCCGGAACCTGAGTGCATTTTATATGTTTTAATTGATGAATAAAAGTTTTACAGGATAAAGCACCATGTCGAGTTCTTTTTAATGAGGAATACGGCTGATACAAAGACACTCATCAGGAGGGAGCTTACTTTGGAGTCTTTATTCAGCAAGCTGATCTTCTGAGTCCATATGGGACCAAAAGTGCAGATAGATCGTACCATTGTATAATGTGCGTCACACTGCGTGAGGGGGGCAGATATATGGTGGAGGACGTCTCTGCACAGGAATTGATGACAGATGTACATATTTTTCATTATCCAACGGAGGGTTCACTGAATGAACACATTATTGATTGAACTTGATTTTTTTGGAGTACTCTTATTTTGGTTCACACTTAAAACATTCTTTATTTTTTGTGTGGTTTTTGTTTTTTATATATATATAGATAGAGACAGAGACACACAGAGACATAGAGACACACAGAGACATAGAGACATAGAGACACACAGAGGCATAGAGACAGAGAGAGACAGAGATAGATAGATATATTCATATTCATATTTTTTTTCTACTATTTTTTCTTCTAATATATATTTATTTCTTCACTTGGTTATTTTTGGTTATATAATGGTTTGTTTCATGTTGTTCAGTTAACAACACCCCAAAATCGGTCCGCAAAATGCGGTGCGATGTGCAGAATCGGATCGCATAGGTGTGAATACCCGTGTGATCCGACTCTAGTGTGGAACAAAAAAAAGGGTTCTGCATCTTTTTTGGTTAAGATGCGGTGTGATTTGAGCCATACAAAATGTTCGGCTCCGATCACACCGCACACAAATCGCATGTGATTGGCAGAGTAATGCAGTGCGGTTCCTATGTGAATGACATGTGATGTACCGCACCACATATATGTGATCCCAGCTTAATACCGCTTTTATCCTTGCATTGTGTTTAATGTGCCATTCCCTTTTTCTACACAGGATGGCGACAAAGTCCACAAATGTTACAGATCCAACTTCCAGACAGCGACTTTCTAGATGTCCCTTCACAGCCCAGCGATCCCTCATTTATATTACACAGCCATGCCAACACTGTGCCTGAGCCAGCCGGGTTCACACTGATGCGGTGCCGCATATCGCATGTGATTCGCATAGGAACCGCACCGCATTCCTGTACACATCACATGTGATTTGTGTGCGGTGCGATTGGAGCCGTACATTATGTATGGTTCAAATCGCACCGCACCCGCAAAAAAAAAGTGCAGGACCCTCTGCTGTGAAACTGACAGATCGCTCCCTCTGTACAGAGCTCTGTGTTGTTTACCAGCACAGGGCTCTGGGCTGTGATTGGACACAGCGATCAGCAGGTCCCGACTACGAATCATTGGCTGGGACTTGCTGACAGGCTTCCGCTGTGTGCAATCACAGCAGGAGTAGGCGGGCGGGGCCAAAACCCGGCAGTAGGCGGGGACTTACGGGTACATTGGTTTGCCTCCAGCGGCCGCCCATCCACAGTACTTTCTGGGCGGGCGGTTTTGGGAATTCCTTGGGGGCCCCCCAGGTCACCACAACTAGTGTCCCCATTGGAGGATTCCCCCCCCAGGTCACCACAACTAGTGTCCCCATTGGAGGACTCCCCCCCCAGGTCACCACAACTAGTGTCCCCATTGGAGGATTTCCCCCCCAGGTCACCACAACTAGTGTCCCCTTTGGAGGACTCCCCCCCCCAGGTCACCACAACTAGTGTCCCCATTGGAGGACTCCCCCCCCTCCAGGTCACCACAACCAGTGTCCCGGTTGGAGGATTCCCCCCCCCAGGTCACCACAACTAGTGTCCCCATTGGAGGATTTCCCCCCCAGGTCACCACAACTAGTGTCCCCATTGGAGGATTTTCCCCCCAGGTCACCACAACTAGTGTCCCCATTGGAGGATTTCCCCCCCAGGTCACCACAACTATTGTCCCCATCGGAGGATTCCCCCCCCCCCAGGTCACCACAACTAGTGTCCCCATTGGAGGATTTCCCCCCCAGGTCACCACAACTAGTGTCCCCATTGGAGGATTTCCCCTCTGTTACTTTTATGGGAACAACACAAATTTCTGGGATTTTCTTTTATTTTTACTTCTCTTACAATAAAAACTCGGGATACACTAGCCTGCACTCTGCGGGTCGGTTGTTGGAATCGATGCGATTCCCGCACCCGTAACCACCCGCAGCCGCAATACGCTTCTCTTGTGAGACGCAGGGGGGGGCCCCACGCATCGCATCCCGCAGTACAATGGCGGTACGATCGCAGATGCAGGAACAGCATGGAAGACACATGGGGGGGGGGTTCTGTGCAGATGAGTTTCAGAAAAGGTTCATGCACCATTTCCTGGCGTGCACCACGGGCACAGCAGCCCATTCGAATGAATGCAAACGCAGGCCGCATGACCTGCACTAGTGTGAACCGGGCCTAAGGTGTGCGTTTTTCATAGGTTGTGACTGAAAAAAAAGCATCAACACCACAACGGGTGTGCATTTTTGACGCATTTTTGCTGCATTTTCAATGCATTTCAATCCTGGTTCACATCAATGAATTTGTGTTTTGTCCATTTTGCAGTGCGTTTTGGCATGTACGTTTTTGATGCATTTTGCATTTAAAAGAAAAAAAAATTTTGCTAACTTGTTGCTGGGCAGATTAAAAATGCATAAAAAACACAACATGTGCATTTTTAAGCGTTTTTGCTGCGTTTTCAATTCATTTCAGGACTGGTTCACACCAATGCAGTTTTGTCCATTTTGCAGTGATTTTTGCACATGCGTTTTTGATGCTTTTTTTATGTGTTTTGGTTTTTTGGATGTTTGGGTTTTTCTGGCCAACTTGTTGCCGGGCAGATTAAAAACACAAAACGCATCAAAGAAGCAACACGTGAGTTTTATATGTGTTTTTGCTGCATTTTCAATACATTTCAGGCCTGGTTCATACCAATGCAGTCTGCGTTTTGTCAGTTTTGCGTTTTGCGTTTTTGTTGCTTTTTTATGCGTTTTGTGATTTTTTTAAAAAAAATTTTTGTTTTTGGACAACTTGTTGCTGGACACATTAAAAATGCAAAACGCATCAATAACATGTCAAACACAACAAAAATGCACTACATGCATTTTCTGCAGCATCTCCATTAAAGTCTTTTGAACCAACAACACGTTTTACGTTTATAACAGTCCCCGACCCTTCCCAAAAACGCAGCAGCTCAAAGAAGCACAGATGTGAACGTGTTCCATAGGAAACCATGTTAACCACTTCCAGTCCGGACACTTTCACCCCCTTCCTGTCCAGGCCAATTTTCAGCTTTCAGCGCTATCACACTTTGAATGACAATTGCGCGGTCATGCAACACTGTACCCATATGAATTTTTTAGCATTTTTTTGAGACAGATAAAGCTTTAGTTTGGTGGTATTTATTCACCACTGGGATTTTTATTTTTTTTGCTATTTAAATGAAAAAGTCAAAAAATTTTGAAAAAAAGTGTTTTTCTTATACAATCTTGCAAATAAATAATATTTCATCACAAATCTTGGCCAAAATTTATTCAGTTATCTTTTTAGTAAAAAAAATAAATAACACAAATTAGTTTATAACCAAAAATTATAATTTTTAAAAAAAAAATTAAATTTTTTTATATTATTATTTATGTTTTTTTTTTTTTTTTTTACATAATCTCACCCTAGCAGTACAGTGTCACTGGTGACACTGTACTACTTGTGGGGTGTGATGAAGATTTTTTTTTTTACACTGATTGCTTTTACACCCATAAAGGCTGTAATAGCAATCATTTCTCCTCTCTGGCTGCATTCTTACAGCCATTGAGAACTACTGAGTGAGCTGTGATTGGTCACAGCTTGTCACATGGTACAAGGCTGTTGTGAATAGCCCTGTACCATGTGACCTCTGTGATCATTCACAGATTTCACACGTAGTAAGCAATGATGTCAAAAGTGACATCTTGCTTACTACTCTGCATATGATCACTGATTGGCCAATCAGTGATCACATGATCGGGGCCTCACACAGAAGTCCCGTACAATGATCGGTGTTCCACTGTGTCTGGAGGACACAGCGGGCACCGGATCGCGGTGCTGTGCGCTCCGAGGGAGCGCGCACAACTAGAAAATGCGGGTGCTGTTTATGAATGGCAACCCACCCTTAGAGTGACACCATCCTGCCGTTTAAAAACAGTAGGCGGATGGCAAGTGGTTAAATGGACTGTAATGCGTTTCTGCAAAAAGCCCTAAAATACGCATTGCTGTGGACCAGGCCTCAATGGGGAGGTGCGTTTTTGGTGCATTTTCTTTTCTTTAGCTTGCCAAATATGCACCAAAAATGCGGCAAACAGGATTTTTAACACCGCAAGAGAAGTGCAATGGATCAGTGTGAAGACGTACATTGAATATAAAGGGATGCATTTTTCTTGAGCTTTTCTTGTGCCTTTTTTTTTTCCACAAAAGCGCTTCAAAAACCGCTCAGCGTGCAAGCAGCCTATTAAAAGGTGATGAAAATAAATTCATATTCATTTACATTCATGATATTAATTCAGTCTTTTGTTGTGATTAGCTGTGATTGGGCAAAGCTGATCACGTGATACAGATGGGCTGTGATTGGCCCTGTCTGTAGCATGTGACTGCTTTGATCAATCACAGCTAACAACATAATTGTATACAATGGATGGCATGACAGGAAGCCGTTCATTGTATATGATTGACATGTAGTCTGCTGTGATTGGCCACAGCGATCACATGACACTGGCAACGGGCCGGTGTAGTGATATGTCATCGGCTGTGTCCCGTGACAGGACATCATATGACGCCCAGTCACAACAGGGAGTGTCACGCCCAGCCATCAATCTGCTATAGGCCGGGCAGGAAGGTGTTACCACTCGCCCTCCTGAGGGGGTACCCTTTAATGACCACGCCTCTTTTTGCTACTCGGCACTGCACTAATTCAGCTGATAATTGCGCGGTCATGCAATGCTGCACCCAAACAAAATTTACGTCCTTTTTTTCACACAAATAGAGATTTCTTTCGGTGGTATTTGATCACCTGTGCGCTTTTTATTTTCGCTCTATAAACAAAAAAAAGACTGAAAATTTTGATAAAAAACAATATTTTTTACTTTCGGCTATAAAAAATATATAGTAAACTCAAAGTTAGTCATAAATTTAGGCCAAAATGTATTCTGCTCCATGTTTTTGGTAAGAAAATCTCAATAAGTGTATATTGATTGCTTTGTGTGAAAGTTATAGCGTCTACAAACGATGGTATAGATACTGCAATTTACGCCATTTTTTTGCTATACAGCGCTGCGCTAGTTTAACTGACAATTGCGCAGTCATGCAATACGGTACATAAATGAAATTTATGTCCTTTTTTTCACACAAAAGAGCTTTCTTTTGGTGGTATTTGATCACCTGTGCGCTTTTTATGTTTGGCGCTATAAACAAAAGCATTTTGAGAAAAAAAAATGTTTGAAAAAAACAATATTTTCTCGTTTCTGTGATAAAAAATAGCCAAAAAACAAAAATGTCTTCATAAATTTAGGCCAAAATGTATTCTGCTCCATGTTTTTGGTTAAAAAAAAAGCCTTTACAAGCTACATTTTAGATTTACAGAGGAGGTCTAGTGTTAGAATTACCGCCCTTGATCTGACGTTTGTGGCGATACCTCACATGCATGGTGCAACCGCTTTTTCCATACTGGCTCAGGGTCAAGGCTCATGAATGCAGGTGTGTGCACGGGAAGGGGGGGGAGGTGTGTGGTGAGGGTACTTTTTTTTCATTTTTTAAAGTTATTTTGATTTTTTTTTATTATTTTTACACAGTTTTTTTTTTTTTTTTAATCACTTTTAATGCTATCACAGAGAATGCAAATATCCCCCATAACTTCAATGGGCATTGTCATATATTCTTTTTTCAGAAATCTGGGTTCTATCAGACTCTAGATATCCCCTCTGCCCTTACATTATCTAACCAAACCAAAATCGGTGTGATCAGATGCTTTCCCAATTTACAAATGGCGCTGTTTATACACTGCAAAGAAATGCTCGTAGCTTCTGATTTCTTAGGCTATAGAGATGATTGGCACCACTCTGGTCTCCAATCAGCTCTATGGTCAGCTGGCAGAAACACCGGCTGCATTCTCAGGATGCCCCAATGGCACGGGACTGCCCGAGAAGGCCGTTGTCAGGGAAGGCCTGCCCATAGTGCAGGTGAAGTTCCGCGGCGCACAAATAGGTGCATGTGCAGAGTCCTTACCAGTCAAACAGACATGCAGGTACTTGGACATCGGCGGACACGAGGCCTGGATGGCAGCGGATTAGAAAGCTGGGCGATGGAGCTCCCAGATATGCGGCCGCTCCGGTCGCCATCTTGGACACGCCCCGGATAATAAACAGCAATTTAGACTTATTCAATGCCTTAATAATGCTGAAAGAGAAATAAAAATAGAAATTATAGTCATACCATTTTCTAAGGAGCTGCTTATATCACCAAAAAAAAAGAACATAATTTGCATTTAGTGCATTTTTACATCTGTAGGACTTAGTTTAAAACCATTAATGTCCAAAGAGTCTTTAGTCATCACTGCCAAGGGTTCAATAGCTATGACAAATAACAAAGGTGACAAAGGGCATCCCTTAATTGTGCCACACTGTACCTTAACTGAGGAGACAAACAACTGTTTATTCTAATTTTTATACAAAGATCCTGATATAGAATTTGAATCCATTTAATACATTTGTGGCCAAGCGTGGTCCCGTGATAGGTTGTCACCTGTGCAATAAGTCCATCCGTGACATTTATTTCCTACAAAATATTCCACGCTCAACTGTTAGTGGTATTATAACAAAGTGGAAGCAACTGGGAACAACAGCAACTCAGCCACCAAGTGGTAGGCCACGTCACATGACAGGGCGGGGTCAGCGCATGCTGAAGCGCACAGTGCGCAGAAGTTGCCAACTGTCTGCAGAGTCAATAGCTAAAGACCTCCAAACTTGGTGTGGCCTTCAGATGAGCCCAACAACAGTGCATAGAGAGCTTCATGGAATGGGTTTCCATGGCCGAGCAGCTGCATCCAAGCCTTCCATCACCAAGTGCAACGCAAAGCATCGGATGCCGTGGTGTATGATGTGTATGCCAATGTAAAACCTACCTCTTACATTGCAGTCTATCTAGGCTGCTTACGTACTGTCCATACGTCTTTACAGAAGATAGGTCGGACTCTTAGGGTACTCAAATACAACCAAATTTATAAGACGTTTTTCTGATAACTTATACATAAACAAATCAGACACCCTAATTTCTATTTCAAGATAAACCCTGCCTTATCTTTCCATCTCGTACTGTGTCCTAACCAAGGTGCTTATATACTGTTCAGCCACTGAACCATATTTGTGGCTGTTGTCTCTTAGATAATACACTCTAATATTTAATGCAAGATAGATCCTTCCTCGTCTTGTTCTATCTGCCTATTCAAGTGCTGATGGACTATGCAGTTTCTGCCAACACATACCTGAAGTCTATTTTTGAAAATTTTGGCACTATTTGAGGATGCAGGGATGGTTGAGGTTTCAGGGAACATAGGGTAGTGACTTGTTTTTGGGGTACTTTATTTTAACATTTTATACAAATTTTAAGATATTTCAGTGCATGAGGAGACCATAAGGAAAATATGCATGGCTTTGGTCAGGTGTGTTTTGCTTCTTTTAGGAGCCTTGTGCCCCAAAGGGTAAGGGAAGAGGCCCTTTCTCTTTGGTAGAATGACCAGAAATATACCTATTCTAGATCTTAATGGGGATCTTGTCATTTTAACCAGGTGTCGCCTACCCACAGTGCATTTACTTTGGGGGAGGGGTGGCGTGGGTAGGCTGGATCATGTACATGTATACCATCCAGCCTGGGGCACAAGACGTGCTGCTCCCACGACTGCTGTGCCCAGTGGACACAGTAGATTGTGGCTTCCAGTACCCAGCCACTATGCGATCACCTGATCACAATATCAACAAAGCTGTTGATGATTGTTGAATGAATTTAATTCATAACAGCTGTGATTTCTATGGAGTGATGCTGTGATTGGCCCACAGCTATCACATGGCACCTGGGCAAATCACAGCAACCTGTGCCATGTAACAGCTGTGGATCAACCACAGCATATAATAATAACAGCTGCTATAAATGTAACCCATGGATGACAGTTCAAAACAATGCCGTTATAGCGCTCATCAATGTAACAGCAATCAAAATGTTAAAAAAAAAAAATCCCTGAACACCCCCCAGAGTAGTACAGTATCACTATGGTAACACTGAACAATTCTGATTAAAGCTTGTAAAAAATAGTAAAACTAGCAAAAAAAAAGTTAAAAAAAATGTTAAAAAATTTGAATAAAAAATTATTTACAATTTTTTTCAACATAGTGTCACCAGTTAGTATTCCTGATCACCATCACACAAGTCATATAATGCAACTGTACTGCACTGGTGACACGTAAAAAAAACTGAAAAAAAATATTTTATAATCGCCAGCTCCGGCGCCCCGCCGAATCTGCCGCCATCCAGGCGGTAGCGGGCTCCGGAGCATCCCCCAGAGGTCTTACCAACACCCAGAAGAGGTGCTGGGCGCTTTGTCCCTCCGGCAGAGCTCCAGCGGCTCGTGGCCTACCATGGCCCCTGAAGCCGCGGCCTTTCCTGCCAGCCACGGCAAATCGCGGAGGACCGTGGCCGACCAAGACGCCCCGCTCCAGAGGGGACGCAGCCCCCACTCCAGAGGGGACGCCACCACCACCCCCGCCCCCGTCGGTACCCTCACCAGCTGCTCCGGAGGCCCTGCCATCGCCCAGGAGGAGTACTGGGTGCCCTATCCCCTGCGGCCTACAAAGCCACGCTACTGCCCGAAGCCAGAGAGAGGGGAGCTACCACCACCGCCTCTCCTACCTACAGCCACCACAGAGAGAGGGGAAGCAGCAACCACCCCCACCGGCACCGAGAGGGTAAGCCACCACCACCATCGGCACCAAGAGGATAAGCCTCCGCTACCAAATCTGCTTCCCTGCTCCCCTCCGGGTACCACGTAGCCGTGCCCCTGCCACCGTACAGCCCCGAGCACCGTCCAATCCGGCGGAGGCAAGCCTGCACGCGGCCTACAGCACCCACTGACGCCGGGCCCTATCGCTCCCACAGACGCTGGGCCCCATAGCACCCTCAGTCGCTGGCCCGCAGCATCCACATGCACTGGCCCACAACACCCACTGACGCCGGGATCTACTGCACCTACCAACGCCTAACCCATTCCAGCTCCAGACGTCGGCCTACACCACCTCCAGACGTCGGGCCACACCACCTCCTGACGCCGAGCCTTCAGCACCTCCCGATGCCAAGCCACTGTACCCACTGACGCCGTGCCACAGCACCCACGGACTGCAACTAGCCAGCTGCTTACCCAGCTGCCCACCACTCTCACTCTCCTCCTACAGATGGACTCAGATGAGCTCCGCCACGGCATGACAGACTCTCCGCATCCTCACGCCCTGATGTGAAACCTTTCACCTCCCCTGATTTGACCAGCACTCTGCTCACCCTAACATGTCACCTGTACTCCTCCTCCTCGTATTCCTCTCCTCCATTCCCAAAATCTCCTCCCTCCACCCGCCTACTCCCCCAAAACAGCTCTACATTGCTCCTTCACTTCTTCCCTCTCCCCACTACGGCACTCACCACCTCCTCCTGATACTTCACTCTCCCGCCGACCCACACGCCACCACTAACAGATTCACACGCTCCTGCACTTCCCGTTCCCATGCCACTTTCCTCACCCTTCTCCTAACCGCTTGGGACATCTCCCCGAACCCTGACCCCTCACCACCTCACTCCCCCTCTAGGCACCCTCCTGCTCCTGCTCCCGCCAGCAGCCACAACCCCCTCAACCTCATACCTGTCCCCCTCCTCCCCGCATCCATCCCTCCTCTCTCGGTTGCACTCCTGAACGCCCGCTCGGTTTGCAACAAGCTCACCACCATCCATGACCTCTTTATCTCCCACTCCCTCAACCTCCTAGCGGTCACCGAAACCTGGATCCAAGCCACTGACTCCACCTCGCCTGTGGCACTCTCCTATGGAGGCCTCGTCTGGACCCATTCACCCAGACCGAGTGGTCGTAGAGGTGGTGGGGTCGGCATGCTCCTGTCACCACTGAGCACCTTCCAGGTCCTCCCTAACACCCCCCCTATCTATCCTTCTCCTCCTTTGAGGCCCACTGCATCCGGCTCTTCTCCCCCACCCCTCTGAGGATTGCAGTAATCTATCAGCCTCCTGGATCCGTATCCCGCTTCATGGACTACTTTGCCGCCTGGCTTCCCTTCTTCCTCTCCTCTGAGCTACCTACCATCATCCTTGGGGACTTCAATATCCCCATCAATGACAACAACCTGGCTACTTCCCAACTCCTCCACCTAACCTCCTCTTTCGTGCTCACACGGTGCACACAGTCCTCCACCCACACCGATTGGAACACCCTGGACCTTGTTTTCTCCCACCTCTGTACCCTCCACCACTTCACTAACACCCCCTGCCCTCACTCTGACCACCACCTCCTCACGTTCTCCGTCTCCCCATCCTCTAACTCCCCCCCAAAGCATCAAACCATCACCAGCCGTAACCTCCGCAACCTCAACCCGGCCCCTCTCCACTCGGCAGCTGACCGTCTGTACGACAGTATCCTTCCACTGTCATGCCCTGACCTGGCCACTACTGCGTACAACGACTCCTGTCAGCTGCCCTAGACTCCCTGGCACCCCTAACCACACGTAACATCAGACCCAGACCGCTTCAACCCTGGCAGAATGACCATACTAAATGTCTCAAACGACGCAGTCGCACGCTGGAGCGATTATGGTGCAAAACCAGGTCCCACCTTCCTCACTTACACCTCCTCCCTCCACGCCGCCAAGCAGGCCTACTTCGTAACTCTCATCAACACCCTCTCCACCTGTCCTCGCCGACTCTTCTCCACTTTCAACTCCCTGCTCTCCCCCCCCCATCTCCACTCAGTACCTCACTCACCGCCCATGAGATTTCCAATCATTTCCAAAACAAGATCGACACAATCCATAAGGACATTGTCAATTCACAATCTACCTCTCCACCTAGCCTCCCCCCTCCATCACCCCCTCAACTCTCCCCTCCTCTGACCTCGCAACCTCACTGCCCCCCACCACACCTAACGTCCTGCACACTATAACCTCCCCAGCACTACGCTCCTTCAGCCCTGCTACCACCGAGGAGGTCACTAAGGTCTTCTCAGAAGCCCGCCTCACCACTTGCCCCCTGGACCCTATCCCCTCTCAACTCTTCCGGTCACCCCCCTCCTCCATCAACCACTCCCTCACTCACATCTTCAATCTCTCCCTCGTTACTGGCGCATTTCCCTCCCCCCTAAAGCACGCGCACATCACCCCCATACTCAAAAAACCCTCCCTGGACCCCACCGACCTGAACAACCTTAGACCCATCTCCCTGCTGCCACTCACTTCCAAGCTCCTTGAGCTCTTAGTCTACAATCGCCTAAGCGCCCACCTTACTGACAACAACCTCCTTGATCCACTACAGTCCGGCTTCCGTCCCCTACACTCCACCGAAATCGCCCTCCTCAAAATCACTAACGACCTGCTAACGGCCATAGCTAACAGCCACTACTCAGTCCTCCTACTCCTCGACCTCTCCGCGGCCTTCAACACAGTCGACCACCCCCTCCTCCTTAATAAACTACACTCCCTTGGCATCAGGGACTCTGCTCACTCCTGGTTCTCCTCTTACCTATCCCAACGCTCCTTCAGCGTTACCTATAACGCTGCCACCTCCCCCTCACTCCCCCTCTCTGTTGGGGTCCCCCAGGGCTCTGTCCTCGGACCCCTTCTCTTCTCCATCTACACCTCCTCCCTTGGCAAACATACACTCCCACGGCTTCAACTATCACCTCTAATGACACACAAATTTACCTCTCCACACCTCACCTCACCCCCTCAGTCTCCACCCGCATCACCCACCTCCTAAACAACATATCAGACTGGATGTCGCTCCATTTCCTCAAGTTAAACCTTTCCAAAACCAAGCTCCTAGTTTTCCCCCCAGCCCGCACCCCCCCCCATCCTCTCCATCACGACCAGCAACGCCACCATCAATCCCACCCCGCAAGCCAAAGTCCTAGGTGTCACTCTGGACTTAAACCTTTCCTTCCAACCTCATGTCCAATCACTAGCAAATTCATGCAGGCTCCACCTCCGCAACATCTCCAAGATATGTCCGTTCCTAACTCCAGACACCACTAAACAACTTGTACACTCCCTTATTATCTCACGTCTGGACTACTGCAACTCCCTCCTCACCGGCCTACCCCAGCGCAGGCTATCCCCACTTCAGTTTATCCTGATCTCAGCAGCTAGACTCATCCACCTCAACAACCACTCCACTTCTGCCACCTCCCTCTGCCTATCCCTTCACTCGCTTATCAGGATTTATTTTTATGTTACCAAAGACATGTAGTAGAATACATTTTAGCCTAAATTTCTGTACATTTTGATTTTATTGGATATGTTTTATGACAGAAAGTAGAAAAAAAAAGTTTTTTTCTGCAAATTTTTTGGTAATTTTTCATTTTTATAGCAAAGAAATAAAAAATCAAGTTGTCATCAAATATCACCAAAAGAAAGCTCTATTCATGTGAGAAAAAAAATGTCATTTGTGTACACTGTTGCATGACTGACCAATTGCCATTTAAAGCAGCACAGTGTGTAATAGTTAAAAAATGTCCTGGTCATGAAGGTGGTAGAACCTTTCGGAGGGCAAATGGTTAAACAAGCAGTTAGCTGGCTTTTAAAGGATAAGTTCACCTTTGGGAACATGTTACATATTCCACCTGTTTTTAGGGCGGAGCCTGTAACATGTTCCCAATACTGCAGCCATTGCCAGATCCCCCCCCCACCCTGTGACAGAAGTAGTGAGAAGTTCTCCATACTAACTGTCAGATTTTGAAATCAGTGCAGCCGTGCGAGGCTTCACCAACACGGCCACGTCATTCATTCACAGAGTTCCGTGAATGAATGAACTACAAGTCCTGACGCCCCTGGCAGCTGTCGACTTGTAGTTTTCAATGAATTACCACGTTGCTGTGGAGCGCCATGGTAGGTCATTGATTCTTCCTGTCTGTATATCTGGTACATCCCCTACATCCCGTACAGGCAAGCAGATATACTGACAGGTCTGCAGGAGACCTGCATAGCACCAGCAATAAGCTTTACAGGCTCCTGCAACCAAAAATAATAAGTGCACATTATTTTACATGCAAAAAATTGTGCAATTATTATTTTTTGTTAAAAAGAGAACTTATCCTTTAACAAGCTTCAAGTAGTGCTGATGAATAATGAAGTCTGCTAGCAGCTTGCCTAAAGTGATCATCCAAAATTTGTGTTTAAGTTCCCCTAACTGGAGCTGCATAGAGCTGGCAAAACTGCTTTGAGCTTTCTAAAAGTGTTACAAACCTGTTGCATCATCTTGTCGTACAAACTGCTGCAATACAAAGAACAAAGGTATACCGCTCAGGCAAACAATGCAGATCAATCCACAACAGGTGCCGGCTCCGGCTCACCACCACACACAATGCAATAGGAAGAAGGGTCAGCCGCACACCGGAGGAGAGATGAATACAGATGAATACAGGACCTGTTAACGCGTTTCACACGATCTTGTGCTTAATTACAACCACTTTTATGATTAAGCACAAGATGGTGGTCCTGTATTCATGTCCTGGTGTTTTGTGTGTCCTATGGATTAATAAATACACACTATAGTCATCTCTCCTCCGGTGTGCGGCTGACCCTTCATCCTATTGCTGCAATACAAGCTAAGGCAGTGTGTACAAGGTCTAAATGTCCTGCATTTACCAAAAAAAAATATTTTTTATCACTGGTCACACCACTGTGATTTGTGTGCAATTTCAGCACGATTTCAGGTGCGATTTCTGAAGACTGTATTGCTACTTGTGAAGATTTTCAATGATTTCTTGCAATTTATATATTTTATGTGTGTGAAATTGCAACAAAACTGCAGAAAAAGTCATGCAAGAACTACTTTAGAAATCGTGCTGCAGCAATTCGCACATCTTAAGACACTGACGTTCACATTCATTAGATGCAGGGGCAAACTGACCATTTGGCGCTGCCTGGGGGCCCAGGGTCAGTAGGGGGCCCCATGAGATGCCCCTGGTACCTTTTTCATAGGCTTTTTTGAGTTTTGGCAAGGACACAGGGGTCCCATGATCCTCTATTGCCTGGGGGCCCCATAAGTTGTCAGTCCGCCCCTCATTAGATGTGATTTAATTTCTCAAATCAAACCTGAAATCACACCGATATGGCCGGGCACTTAGCCCCCGATCGCATCGGGTGCGATTTGGCATGTGATTTGCATGCCAGGAGACTTGCAAATCACATGCCAAGTCTCATCCTATTGTCCACAATTACAGCGGTCAAATCGGTGCGGTTCTGATTTGGTCGGATCCGCACCGATTTCTAAAGTGGAACATGCACTACGTTTCCTGCGATTTGCATAGACATTTGTGTCAGATGTCTTACAAATCGCACTTGAAATATGCGAGCCCCTCAGACTTTGAAATTGTATGACTTCACCGTAAGTCGCACGATTTCAAAGTAAGGTTTGATGTGACTGGGGGCCTAGACTTGTTAGATAATGAGTTTATGTGAAATCTCCATTAAACACTGTAAATAATATTGTATTATGAATATATTTCAGGTAGAGCTGTATCAGTGTGGATGTGCAATATGTCTTCCCATAAATTCCTCTTCTATAGATACCATAGTTGCCAAAGGGAATATTCTATGAATTACACCTCTTTACTGTATAACAGAAGTCTTTGCTGAGAATCCTCTTTCAGACAGTTTGGTGTCAGAGTTAGTTTATCTAACAATGGGACAGACCTGTTGGCTTCCCAAATATGCACTTCAAAGGATAACTCATTTAGATATGCAGTGAAGGTGGCCAGCCATTCATGAATACTTAGTTTCCCAGGAAAATGTCATGAACTGACTTGCTTACATTCCATAAAGGGTGTGCCAAGATTTGCCTTAAAGGGGGTTGGTGTATGCTAAATACAGGGGATTTGAAGTTGGCCAATTATGAAAGGGAGTAGACTGGCCAACCAATCAGAGCTACCCCATGAAATTTAATGGAGGAGGGGACACTAGAGAGAGAGAGGCTCTCTTTGGAACACCAGGGAAGGGAATGGAACGTGTATGTCCAGTTCCATGGTAATTATGGAATATATCCCTTGCACTTATATCTAAATGTTTGTCTTATGTCTTTTCTGTCTCATTGTTTGTATTTTGTAATATGTTTGAGCTTTCTTAATAATGTTTCTTTTATGTAACTAGATAGATTGTTTGTGTTAGTTTAGACTTCCATCCTATTCACAAATACATTTTGGTTGTTGTGTTAAACTTTTCACTTCTGGGTAAGAACTCTTCATTTACCAAATCATATCAGAGAAATATTATATTTCATAATCTATAGATTTGGTCAACAAGACTCATGACCCTTTACACAAAATTCACAACATGTAGCAAGATGCAAGTTTTAAAAAAAAGTTTAAAGAAAAGTTTGTTTCAGTTAGTTATGTACCAGGAGATTAGAAGTTTAGCGAAGTTGTAACTACAGATAGTAATAGTTTTGTCCCGGAAGGTTTCTTGTTCTTAGTAATGATCAGATTATAACATGTTCAGTAGAGGCTGATGTAATGGTTTTGTCTTGGGATTTTTCTCTTTGTTCTTACCTCGGAGCAGACTATAAATACAGCCTTGTCTGTGTGTCTGATTTGTAGGAAGATCTCTCTCCTACCTATTGCTGTTCAGGTAGAAGATGTCACATTTCTATTATATACTCACTAGGTGTCTGAGGATTCGGCCGTATTCTCTTTGCTGGGTGATCAGTCGGTCCGTATTTGCAGCAGGAAATTCCTACTCTGATATAGACCCGGGATAGACAGAGGATACAATCTCTCTACTACTGAAATATGTCACCACTTATTGGTAGACACCCCATTGTAGCAAAATGAGATCAGAGTGCTGGGAATGTGAAGATTATGGTGTCCGTTTATGACACAGAGAATAGCGGCGATTCAGAGGATCGCAGCTATTCTCTGGTCATTCACAGTTTATGACACCCAGGAGAACATGTTCAGCCCGTCACTGGCGATCTGTGTTCTCCCTCCAGATTCTCCAGCCCAGAGCTGGAGAATTGGGGGACCGCAAACTAAGCAGAGATAATTTACCTCTGCTTAGTAAACTGATCTTTTACTGTAATCTCGCGAGTTTATAGTAAAATCAGCCGTTTTCCAGCGTTTGTAGATCTTCTCCCTTCATTTGGAGAACTGATCTACATATGCTTCATAAACGGCATTCGCAGGAGAACTGTGTTCTCTGAGAATGCCGGAGAACTGAGCAGCGATCTATTACTGCTGGTTCATAAACGGACACCTATCCCCGAGTAGATACATCTCTCAGTAGTGGCCGTACACTCGTACAATTTATTTTGAAATCATTTGTCAGTTCTTTAACATGTTTTTTTTCACTGTTTAGCACGGCATATATTCCTTCACTGAGCGTTCAGTCACACTAAGGATATTTTAAAAATGATTTCTTTCTTTTTTTTTGTGTGTGTTTTTTCCCCTTCCTCTCTCTTCTTTTCCTTCTTTTCTTGCTTTCTTTGTATTTCCTTTTTCTGTGATTTAATTAAAAATACGGAACTAATCTCAGTGGGGCTCTGCGGTGCATCCCCCGTGAGCAGCGTGCATATTGTTATTATATAGATTATTTGTCTTTTTTATTTTTTTAAGGGTCTTCAGCCGAGTAGATTCATAACTACAAATATGAATTCTCTATGTTACTTCTTTGTTTAAAGTGCAGATATCATATGATACTTAGGCTATAAACTAGAGAAATATAATATATAACTCCAAAGACATGCTGGTAGGTTAATTGGCTCCTGTCTAGATTGTCCCTAGTATGTGTATGTATGAATGTGAGTTAGGGACCTTAGATTGTACACCCCTTGAGGGTTAGGGACTGATGTGAATGTACAATATATATGTAAAGCGCTGCGTAAATTGATGGCGCTATATAAGTACCTATAATAAATAAATAAATAACATAAGGGGGGTTTAGAGATTTGATTTATAAGCTATTAAAGCTCAAAATGTTTGCAACTTCCTTTTATACTGAATTGTCAATTTAAATAAAGAATGCAAAAAAAAATGTTCTGCTACATTTTTTTTAAATATGTATTGTGTATGTTGTTTAATATTTTATGTATATGTGTTTTTTTTTTTCAACCACACTATGAATAATAGGTATGTATTTAGGTTTTCTTGCATAGCTGTAGTGAGTTTGCATTTATTGGTTATGGGTGTGACATTATTTTATTTAATTTTTTTTATTATTTTTTTTTTCTTGGTCAATATTTTATTGCTTTAACGTCAGACATAGTACAAACAATAGCAATGAAAAAGTGCAGGATAGAAAATGGGTATGGAACAGAATAAATAGATAACATAAGTGGGTTGTAGAGGTTTTATTTATAAGCTATTAAAGCTCAAAATCTTTGCAACTACTTTTTTAATTGAATTGTCAATTTAATTAAAAAAAGCAAAAAAAAATGTTCTGCTACATTTTTTTAAAATATGTATTGTGCATGTTGTTTAAAATTTTGCGTATTTGTGTTTTTTTTTTTTTTCAAACACACCATGAATAATAGGTATGTATTTAGGTTTTCTTGCATAGCTGAAGTGAGTTTGCATTTATTGGTTATGGGTGTGACATTATTTTATTTATTTATTTATTTATTATTTATTTATTTTTTTCTTGTTCAATATTTTACTGCTTTAACATCAGACATAGTACAAACAATAGCAATGAAAAAGTCCCGGATAAAAAATGGGTATGGAACAGAATAAATAAATAACATAAGGGGGGTTTTAGAGGTTTGATTTATAAGCTATTAAAGCTCAAAATGTTTGCAACTTCTTTTTTATACTGAATTGTCAATTTATATAAAGAATGCAAAACAAATATTCTGCTACTTTTTTCTTTAAATATGTATTGTGCATGTTGTTTAATATTTTGCATATATGTGGGTTTTTTTTTCAACCACAAAATGAATAATATGTATGTATTTAGGTTTTCTTGCATAGTTGCATTGAGTTTTCATGTATTGGTTATGGGTGTGACATTATTTTATTTTATTTTTTTTTTATTATTTTTTTTTTCTTGTTCAATATTTTATTGCTTTAATATCAGACATAGTACAAACAATAGCAATGAAAAAGTGCAGGATCAAAAATGGTATGGAACAGAATAAATAAATAAATAAATAAATAACATAAGGGGGTTTTAGAGGTTTAATTTATAAGCTATTGAAGCGCAAAATCTTTGCAACTTCTTTTTATATTGAATTGTCAATTTAAATATAGAATGCAATGCTACTTTTTTTTAAAATATGTATTGTGCGTGTTGTTTAATATTTCACGTATATGTGTTTTTTTTTTTTTTCAACCACACCATGAATAATAGGTATGTATTTAGGTTTTCTTGCATAGCTGCAGTGAGTTTGCATTTATTGGTTATGGGTGTGACATTATTTTTTTTTTTTTCTTGTTCAATATTTTACTGCTTTAACATCAGACATAGGAGGAGGAAGAGGAAGGTCGTTATGTAATCTTAAGAAAGTTGAATTAAGTGTTTTCATGTTTTTTATACATTTTTTTATTGCTTAGCACTGCATACATTACTTCATGTAATTTAAAGAATATTCATGTCAAGAATATTTTAAAAAAAAATTTCTCCATTTTATTTTTTGCAAAATACTTTTCTCTTACTCTGTACTGTGCATGTTGTTCAATATTTATCTTAGTGCTTTATGGGCAATTTAAAGTGTATCTAAACCCCGAAACAACAATATAATTTATTGCAGCTCACCAGTCCTTGTGTGGTCTCTGCATTAGTGTCCATGCACACATAGGCTTTAATCAGCATTTTTTGGCTCGAAAAACCCCCAGAATTAGTGAGTTTCTAGAGGAGTTTTTTAGCAGTAAAACGCGGCAAACCAGCGTTTTTGGACTTTTTTTAGCAAAATTTTTTTGGTTTAAAAAAAGCTTAAAAACGCAAATGTGGAAAAACGATGCTAAATGCTAATGCAAAAATGCGGAAAAATGCATTTTTAACATGACTGTCAGCATTATTAAAACAACCCGTGTGCAGGGAGCCTTCGTTTTCATTTTCAGTTTTTGTTTTTTTTTTACCTGGTGATCCTGTCAATAACACTCTTCCTGTCCAAGGGTGACAACGCTGTCTCACAGCACGGTGTCTATGGAGGGCGGTGTTCTGTAGTCCACAGAGTGAACTCAGGCAGGGCTGATAACAATGTTTGAGATTTCAGTGCAGCATTGTCAGCTCACTACATGAATTTAGGAGTTCAATGGATTTCTGGCGGGATCCACAAGTCATTTGTTGCAGTTATTAAACAGACTGAACATTACACCATCAACTGGATATTTCAGACCTAAAATTCATTGTTAGGTTCATCTTCTTACTGCGAGGAGATATTACTAGATGCTGACAATCATTTCATTAACAATGCATTGACTTTAGTGTGCTTTACATGATCCAACTGGCAACCAATAAGGGTGACTTACTCAAGGCAAATAGACTGAGCACTTTGCAGTTGCAGTTTCTCCAGAGCTTAGTAAATGAGGTAAAGCTTCACCTTGCAAAGAAAATACCCAATCGCATGCAAGGAAAATTAAAACAGCACGTTTGCTCGCACATGATTGGATGATGGAAGTCAGCATAGCGTCTGCCTAATCAGTAAGCTCTTGCAGAATGCAACTGAAGTTTACAAAGTGCTCCGTTTATTTGCCTTTAGTAAATCAACCCCATAATGTGATCTCTCAGCAGCACCGAAAAAACCTATATTGGGAGAAATACCTAGGCTTCCATCGCTGACCTCCTTTTGAAAATGCTAGGTGCCTGTCTGGTATGCTTTTCCAATGTCCAGACGGTATGTCAGTCAGGAGTTCTGACTTTCTAAGCTGAATGATTATTCCGGGTTCAATATCTCATGAAGCAAGTCAGAGACCGCCAGGCAATCAGCATTCTCAGGGGGAGACAACTGCATTAATACTCAATGTTTCTCAGTATAGAGTAGGTTCCCTTTAAGGGGGTCACAGCCCATATGGAAGAAAAATATATTTGAAATATATTTTAAATATATTCTTCCCAAATAAATTGCCATATATTTGAAATGCTGCAATTTTGGTCATATTAAATATATTTCAAAATATATTTTAATAAATATATATACTGCATGTTGAAATTAGTTTTTATTACAAAATATATGAAAAATATTCTAAATATTTCTAAAAATGCATTTCAAATATACTGTATGTTTTTAAAAATACAAATCCACATTTTTGGAATGCATTTACAAATATTTGTAAAAATATATATTAAAATTACTTTTTTATATGCTAAACAAAATCTGAAGAACATATTTTTTTAAAAATACATTTTTAAAAATATATATTTTTAAAATATATTCTTCAGATGTTTTTTAACATATAAAAGTCATTTTAACATATATTTTTACATATATTTGTAAATGCATTCCAAAAATGTAGATTTGTATTTTTAAAGACATACAGTATATTCGGAATGTATTTTTAAAAATATTTTTCATATATTTTGTAATAAAAACGCATTTCAACATGCAGTATATAAATATATTTATTGAAATATATTTTTATATATATTGAATATGGCCAAAATTGTAGCATTTCAAATATATGGCAGTATATTTGGGAAGAATATTTTTAAAATATATTTCAAATATATTTTTCTTCCATGTGGGAGGGGCTGTTGAAAGACCAGGATTTGTGATTATACTTCTGTGTATGAAAACATATCAAAAGGAACAGAGATTCTTTTTTATTTTTAATTACACCTTTGTTTTACATTCGGTTAATTTCTGGATAAAGAAAGAATGTTTCTTCACTTTGTATTGCATTTTAGTTATATATGACATTCATGTTTACCAATAAGAAAACCATGACGTTAAAAAAGTAATCCCATTTCACTTACACAGGCATTAGGAAGTTGTTGAAATGTTTGGTATATATATATATAATATTTTGTCTTTGTGTAGAAATGTGCCCACTTCCTATGGAAAACACAACATCTCCTCTAGATGTGCAAATTTTGCCATTTTTCATGAAAACTGACCACAAATTGTTCATCGTCAGCACTGTCTGCTTTTTCTTCATCTATATAATTGGAATCCTGATGAACACAGTTATCATCGCAGTGATATGTTTGGACCTCCATTTGCACACCCCGATGTATTTATTTCTCTGGAACTTGTCTATTATTGATATGTGTTATACAACTGTCACCATTCCAAAACTCCTCTACATCTTACTATCTGGAAATAATACAATGCCATTTACACAATGCCTTATCCAGATGTATTTTATGTTTACAGCGGACAGTGCTGAGGTCACCATTCTGTTTATAATGGCGTATGACCGATATGTCGCAATTTGTCACCCTTTACACTATCATCAGATACTTAATAAGAAAATCTGTATATTACTTATATTAGTCACCTGGATTGGTGGGAATATAAATTCATTTTTGCTTACAAGTTCAATCTTACAAATAATTTTCTGTTCTTCTGTTACCATTCACCAGTTCTTCTGTGATGCTAAAGCTCTCATCAACATTGCCTGCGGTGGTACTGAAATGTTTCACATTGTCACGTATGCAGAGTATTTAGTATTTGGGTTTTGTCCAGTTATGTGCAACTTGCTGTCCTACAGTATGTACAGATTATCAGAGTTATACAACGTATTACATCTAAGGATGGCCAAAGAAAAGCCTTCTCCACCTGTTCATCCCACCTCATTGTTATGGCCATCTTTTATGGATCTTGTTTATCTGTATACATGATACCGCCATCAGACCGCTATGACATACTTGAACAGATCTTAACCATGTTCTACTCCACAGTGATCCCCGTGTTGAACCCTCTCATATACAGTCTACGAAACAAAGAAATGAAAAGTTCTTTGCGAAAACTAGTGTCGTAACACTCACCAGTAGGGATGAGGTTTGGGTTTTCCACCACCATGGACTTGCATCAAATTCTGCATTGTCAACATTCAAGGGCCTGAAATATTTCTATGAGAATTCACCAAACCCAATTCATTGTCACCAGAAAAGACTGCCTTGTCTTTGAACATAGGTTGTTTGATTTAGAAGAACCAGTAACAGGGATTTCAGACAGGCCAGTCCCCTCACTATAGAACGACATTTCCACCATGTATGAGAATGTGATTTAGCTGTGATAGGGAACGCATAGGGACAGTCACTGATAGGGAGCTTTGATTGGTGTAAGGTTTGTAGGCACTGGCAGGTCTGGTAAAGAAGGGCTCGGGGCTCACATTCCCTCAGCCTGCGCATGCCGTGCCGATCTGCGAGAAACATCGTTCCTCATCCCACAGGAACCGGTAATCTGACAGTTCTGGCTTCTGACAGTACATCAGTGGCTCCTGCTCATCCTCCTTGTCCTCTCCTGCTCATCCTCCTTGTCCTCTCCTGCTCATCCTCCTTGTCCTCTCCTGCTCATCATCCTTGTCCTCTCCTGCTCATCCTCCTTGTCCTCTCCTGCTCATCCTCCTTGTCCTCTCCTGCTCATCCTCCTTGTCCTCTCCTGCTCATCATCCTTGTCCTCTCCTGCTCATCCTCCTTGTCCTCTCCTGCTCATCCTCCTTGTCCTCTCCTGCTCATCCTCCTTGTCCTTCTCCTGCTCATCCTCCTTGTCCTCTCCTGTGGGCAAATTATGGCTCAGAGAATTTGTTTTTAATCTTGAAGTTGATGCAGCTGTCCAATCAGGAATGGAGGGCTCAGGATGACAAAAGACTGGCAGCACTTGTGACAGACGTGTGTACATCAGGAAAATCTGAGTGCATTGGATTCTTTTATGTTTGCTCGGAATAAAGAAAGGTTTCATGCTAGGGAACCACTCCCTCTGATTCTTTTTTTCTTCTTTTGATTAGATTCACATTGTCCATACAAACCTTGTTGGCAATCAGGGGAAAGCAGCCGTTATCCTGGCTTATCCGTTGGAGTTTCCCAATAGTGGATGGACTGGAGTCTCATGAATCCAGGAGTGGAATGTTTTCCATATGGTTTTACCTTTTTTCATTCTTACATTTCAATCAGGCGGACTGACCATTTGGAAATTCGGCCACTGCCCGAGGGCCCAGGGTCAGTAGTGGCCCCATGAGATGCCCCTGGTACCTTTTCATAGGCTTTTTGAGTTTGGGCAAGGACACAGGGGCCCAATGATATCCTATTGCCCGGGGGCCCCATGGGTTGTCAGTCTGCCCCTGATTTCTATGCATCCTCTTTACAACCTGTCCCTGTTCACATGCACTAAATCGTTAACACGGCATATTGCCTTATTGTTGTTGGTTGCAATTGTGTTCTCAGGAGCCTTTTTTTTTAATAAGACCTTTCATGAAAATGAAAGATCTACCCTATTTAGAGTCCCCCCCCCCCAAGTCAAATCACCCACAAGTGATTTGTCAAATAAAACTGTTTTAAGTAAAATATTTACCTTGACCCGGCTTCTGATCCTCCCAGGAGGTAAGAGTACTGTTGTGTGGGTATCATCAGGTAACATCGCTGATTCCTGGGATGGCTGGGGGCAGGGCTAATAATAGGACATTTTCATGGAAGGTCTGCTTTAGACAGTGACAACAGTGGAAATGCCTTTATAATTTACTTCAGCATAGAGGCTTCTAGTTTTGTTTGGATAAGCATGTGACTTACATGTGATTTCCAGTAAGGCGATTGTGGGAGACAGAAGCAGACATTGTCACCCCGTTATGCAATGTGCCCAAACAAGGATCTTTATATCAGCACCACTAGATGTTATTTCCATGAGAAGTAATGATAAAAATAAAAATAGACTTTCCAGGTGATATTATCATGTTAACGCATAGAGGAGATTTTAGTGGTTGGGTTTACAGCTAGTTTATCAAACTATGTTAGAGATCTTTAACCGCCTCCCACCTGCCATATAAGGTAATGACGGGCACAAGGCGGTTCTCTCATTCTGGGAGGACGTCATATGATGTCCTCCCACTCTAACCACATGTGTGCGGCTCCGGGGGCTCACAGCAGGGCGATCGGTGGTGCGCTATGTCCCTTGGACACAGCAGATCACCGATCAATGGAAAGAGCCAAATACGTCGGCTCGGTCATGTGATCAGCTGTGTCCAATCACAGCTGATCGCATGCAAATAAGGAAATGCCGGTTATCAGCATCTCTCCCCTCACAAGCTGTCACGCTGACAGAGGAGAGCCGGTAATCAGCATTCCTCAGAGGGGACATGTGCACTGATCATCAGGGCACTGATGAAAGTATAAATGTTTGTTTTTATGTTTTTATATTTTGTTGTAAATTTATGAATGGTATAAACACAGCAGTACATAAGTGCTCTATTATATGAAAGACTTATGTCACTTAAGGGTTCATTGAAATCAAAGATATATGGGAGAACCCCACAAGTCCCTGTGTCTATAGTTCTGAGGAAGAGAAAAGTTTTTTCCTTGAAACAGGTAGACTGATTGACAGCAGACCCAACTACAACAATCTGCATGCGCATGCACAAACTTGATGGAATTCATCACTGGATTACATTCAGTAGGAAGGATCTGTAAGAACATCCCCCTCACTGGATGACATCCATCTGTAAGGTTTCAGCTGGACAACTACATAGTACAGGTACAATCATTAAGCCGGTCATGATGGTTTGAATCTTGGCCTGTTCAGCAGAGACTGACCGAGATTTGAACCGTCTATGGGCAGGCTGATTGTACCCACTTCAATTGTTGTACGTCTTGGGTACAACCAGCATTTTGGATTTTTCATGTGCTTATTGACAGTAGCTATAGCCACTAGCAATAATCACTGTGATCTTCTGGCAGGGACGACCCCCCCACATTCCCCCATAGGCATAACACAATAGCTCCACGGGAGAGAGTCAGTGTTGATGGGGGAATGAAGCCATTTTCTTTCCTGCAACCCGTGATTTATTACAATAGATTCATGTGAAATGTCCATTGGCAGATGTAGATAAACATGGACTAGAAAAAGTGTAAGTCTATGGAAACTGGCTTTATATTAATGGGGACTTTGAATGGTAAAATTAATCTTGTTTTCCATAAAATGTAAATTTAGTGATAAATATTGGATATACTGTATCTATGTACCTCCGAACATAGTCTGCAACAGAGTCACCTCTACATTAACAGCCCAGTTATGTGAACTGCCCAATCAGGCTTCTAGACTTCTAGATTTTCTATTTTGTTTTCCAGACTTTTCATGTTTAGGGATCATACATTTTAATTTTTTGCTAGTGTTTAATATTACATTTTTGCTCCCCCTTGAATTACACTTTGATTCTGCGGCTCTTTTAGTGTTGTGTTTAAATAACACAGTTGTCCTGCTGTCTAGTTTGAAGCCCATAGACTAGAAAAACACCAGCAGTAGTCATTTATTAAATTATCAATGATAATTTATTTCAATCAACAATTAAAATATATATGAAACTATTAAAAAGATCTTGATTACAAATTGTAAGTTTTTCATTCCTCAGTTCCTTGTTAATTATGTTATAGTTTACCAAGTCACTATCAAATGGATTGTTTATTCTAAAAAAGAATTATTTTAGCCTTGATGTATTATTACTAATATTTTTATTATCCAATGTATTAATAAATAAAATGTGATGAATGCCTTTAGTGTGAAATGACTTGTTTTTTTATCAATTTAATTAAGCTTAATTAGAATTATAATAAACATTTGCAGTCATTTATAATGTACATGTTTACAGTTTTCTCAGTACTTTCAGTACTCATTCAGTAAATCTTCATTTCATACGTTAAAATCTTGATATTGTATGACAGGGAAAAGAATAGTTCACAAAGTGTGTGTCTAATTCTCCACCATTAGCATTATCCATTATGAATAATTTTAGCAGTTTCTTATAGAGATTGAATTACTGAAATGAAATGTATACCTCACTTCAGTACAAAATGATCTGGGGACAAATCTTCAATATTTCAGCTGTCTCCCATTTAATTACATAAAGTAATAATAGTCTTATTGAAGGCAAGGTTCTAATTCCTAAATGCTGATTCTTAAGAGCAGTACCCATAGCAATCAATTAGAATCTATGTTGTACTTGTTTAACCTCAACATAATATATTCTGATTGGTTGCTGTGGTTTGCTGCACTTAAAGTGGAGTTCCAGTCTTTTTTTAAACTTCAAATATTTTAAATGCCCCCCCAATGTACAGTACGAAATGGAAATTATTTTTTGTTTGTTTGTTTCTAAATACCTTTATTACAGTTCTTCGGGCGGCACTTCCAGTCCTAGGCGATGACATCATTAGGCGAATCCCATTGACTCCTGGGATATCGGCATCATCTATCAAAGGAGTCTTTGGGAAGTCTAATAATATAATGTGATTGACAGGTTGCCAAAGCAACAGGAGGAGTACTTTTGTGACGCCGCCATTGCTACGGCAACCTGCACTAAACACAATGCGTCGCTCAGTGTCATTACTGCACATGCTCGAGATCGGAAGGTGCATGCTGGGTAGCCAGCTGCACTGAATCCCAGAAAAAGACACAAGTGGGCTTCAGATGCCCACATCCTAAATGGCCACCTGCCTGAGTCTGAGATCAGGTACATTTTTAAAGATATTAAGCTAACAGTATTCTAACAGTATTCTAATTTAATCGTAAAGTAATAACAATGACAAGGGAATTGAAAAAAAAAAATGATTATGGGGACTGGAGCTCCACTTTAAGGATTAGTACCTAAGAATAGTAATTATTTCTTGAAAAAAAACATAAATATCTCCTGTCTATCTTTTTCTTTTAAGTGTATTTCTATTCTATTTTATTCTATTATTTTCTTTAAAAAAATGTCCAGTTCTACAAATTTGTTTATCATCTATTGATGCCCATTCATTTATTTTTAATCCTCTGTAAAAAAGATCAAAACACTAGTTGAAAACTTGTGCATTTGGTAAAGACTTTACTAACATCTTAAAGTTCATCATTCTAAAAAAATTATTTTAGTTTTGTTTTCATTGTTAGAGGCCCCAGTAATATTTCCCAGCAGTAATTTCTCCCACACGGCCAAATTCTCATGTTGCTGGACTCTCAAATTCCTTGTTTATTCTACATATTGATTAGTAGCAGGTGACTGTGACATTATCTTTGCTGCCCTCAGACAATGGGAAGAAATGAACATTCTAATGTGAACGGATCCCTAGAGACATCTATGAAAAGCAGCTCATCATTTTTCTTACTATCAGCCACGTGGAAGTAAAAATATACCAGTCTTGTGTAAAATGGCTTTTAAATCACGTTAGCCTCTAACAAACTAGTAATAAATGTTTCCTACACAACTGGCCTATAATTACTGCCATCTGTGAAGGTAAAAAATCCCCACTTACATACTTCAGTAAATGTGTGAACTAAGTAGTAAAGCTGGAACATGAGTATGACAACCCCAAAACACACAAGTGTTACTACAAAAGAACATGGAGCCCACGTACAATGAATGAAGTGCAGCTCAATCCCCAATTTGTGAGACCTCTCAGTCAAAGAAATTGCCCACGGGACTTTAAAGAAGCTGCACCAAACAACAACAGATCACATAAAAATCTTAAAAAGCCTGATTTTTATTCACGTACAAAATTGAAATCAAAGCCATAATAAAATACCATGACATATCAGAACATGATGGATAGTTACAGGATAACATATACATATACGGGGCGGACTGACAACTCATGGGGCCCCAAACTCAAAAAAGCCTATGAAAAAGGTACCAGGGGAATCTCATGGGGCCCCCTACTGACCCCGGGCCCTCGGGCAGTGCACGAGTTTCCAAATGGTCAGTCCACCCCTGTACATATATCAAACTGGACAGTTGATATCCTGACACTTGACGTGTTTTGTGAATCAACATTTACTTCCTCAGGAGATAGTAATGTTTCATAGGATATCTGTGGTGAAACCATGTCAGTTAGTCCAAAAAAAATTAAAAGATTAATAATAATTATCCTGACATGGACTCTCATAAATCCCAAAAAGCATTAAATATCATAAAATATACAACATATGTACCTAAATACAAAATATAATCAAAGCAAATGAAACAGGTAAAAATGGTTTTAAAAAGTTTTAATACAAGTCAGCAAAATCAGCTGCCAAATATTATTATAGAGAGGTTCCCTTAATGATTAGACGTATTCTTTACTATTTAGTCATTTTATTACTACTAGTTAAATATATTTATCTAAAGGGTATAAATCGGGGCAGTGATCATAGTACTGTTTCAGTATAAAATTAACTTCATATTAAAATTTGCTATATTATGTTTCAAACTAACTTTCTGAAGTAGTCAATTAAATTTTGAGCAGTGCAGAATAAGAAAATGATTTATTTTGTAATATTTTCATTGAAAAATTGCTCTACACAGACTCTATTGTTGTACATTGTTGGTTGACAAGAACATTAAATAAACAATTTGAACAGATTTTCCTGCTTGATTTATGCTCAACACTCATTGATAACGTTGTGTAAAAAAGAGTCAGCATGTATCCATGAGTAAAATTTAGGAAGTATCACAAAACTTGTCCGGGAAGCTCTGGGGGGGGGGGGGGGTAAATTCACTCAAGGCCTGACAAGACCACTTTTTGGTACTGTTCTATTCATGTATTGGAAGTCCAGAGATTAATAATAGCGATACTTTCTTGTGTTTAGAAAGAGCTGCACACATTATTAAATGTGGTTTGCCATTGATAGTAACTGGCGATAGTAAATCACTTTTTACTTTCAATATTTTTATTGCTTTCACATAAAGGCAAAGCCAACAGTAGTACTGAATCAACCGTTGCAGACCGTTATATAAAAAGTAGGAACAAAGAGGGGGCTAAGGCTCCTATCTCACAATTTTTTAGTAAACGAGAAATCGTAAAGGCACACCGTTACGGAAGATATTGGTCAGCAGCGAAGCAATTAGTAAATCCATTCCCTAGGCAAACAATAAACAAGTACATAGAAAAAGATGTTTAGTGAGCGCTACCTTAAAAGTGAAGATGTGTATGAATATAATTACACAACTAGGTTAACAAGCAGCTGATACACCGAAAAGGTAACCAAAAGTAAACCTCCAATAATACATGTATATCCAGATAAAGTGGTGCAGCGCTGAATAATAATATACGGTTAATACACACAATATGCTAATGCAAACTTATACACATGCGTGATGTCACTCTGATGGTGATCAATAAATATTAAAAAAGTTCAATATAATGGTGCGGATCATGGAGAGATCCTAATTCCAGGTGAGTGGATGTCCTGATCCAAGGTGTGATAATAGGTGCAAACCACACAAATAGGTGAAAAACGCACTCACCAGATGTGCGTTTCAAATACGCAATATATGATCCTGCGTCACCAGGCCATAGATTGGTCATCAAATCTCGGATCGGGTATACCCACAGATCGCCTTCTCGGTTCCACGGAGGCAAGATCACCAGAAACTGCTACCAGGTATCACCACCAGGGTCATGGTTCCTCCAGATGGGCACTGCGAATGATAGCACTCACACAGAGTGCCCAATGAGAGACCACATAGCGTGATACTGCTTAAGAAACCTTTATTCAGGGTTTAGTTGGTGTGGGGTAGGGGGGCAGCAGCAACAGGACATCTTACCACCCCTGGTGGACACCCTGGAATGTATGGTCAGTACCTCTTTTTTTGAAAATCCTTTTATGTACCCCACACCAACTAAACCCTGAATAAAGGTTTCTTAAGCAGTATCACGCTATGTGGTCTCTCATTGGGCACTCTGTGTGAGTGCTATCATTCGCAGTGCCCATCTGGAGAAACCATGACCCTGGTGGTGATACCTGGTAGCAGTTTCTGGTGATCTTGCCTCCGTGGAACCGAGAAGGCGATCTGTGGGTATACCCGATCCGAGATTTGATGACCAATCTATGGCCTGGTGACGCAGGATCATATATTGCGTATTTGAAAAGCACATCTGGTGAGTGCGTTTTTCACCTATTTGTGTGGTTTGCACCTATTATCACACCTTGGATCAGGACGTCCACTCACCTGGAATTAGGATCTCTCCATGATCCGCACCATTATATTGAACTTTTTTAATATTTATTGATCACCATCAGAGTGACATCACGCATGTGTATAAGTTTGCATTAGCACATTGTGTGTATTAACCGTATATTATTATTCAGCGCTGCACCACTTTATCTGGATATACAAATAAACAAGTACATATTCCCATGTGATCACACTTCCGGTGGAGAACGTTTCAATGAGCCCTCAGGGGCCCTAGGAATCAAGTCAATCAACAAGGTAAGAGGAGAAGAGAGAGAGAAAAAAAGGAAGAAATAGAAGAAGAGCAGATTTGGACCAAGGAAATAGGAGAACTTCTCAGTACACACACAGCGACATGCATTAGGATTAGAGATGAGCGAATTATTCAAAATTTCGATTCGGCTGATTCGCCGAATTCGCGGAATAAATTCGATTCGAGGCGAATATATTCGCTGCGAATTTAACTTATTAATAGGGTGTTTCTAGGCTTCAGAGAGCCTTTATATTAGTGCACAACACTGTACCTTTAATTTAAATGCCCTTGGAGTCTGCTGGGGAAGAGAACTAATACTGTCAGTCAGTATGACATGCAGATGAGTGCCGTCGATCTTAGAATCACCGCACACTTCGCTCATTTGGGCAGTCACGGGGCCAAAACCAGAGTGTGGAGCCACAGTGTGGCGGTGGAGGCAGCAGCAATGGGAGGCCATACAGCACCCTATGACAAAATGGAACCCACCAGCAGTGTGAGGAGACCTGAAAGTGGCACATGGCAGAGTGTGGCGATGGAGACAGCAGCAATGGGAGGCCGTACAGGGACCCATGACACACTCTGGACCTGGCAGCAGCATGGGGAGGCGGTACAGGGGCCCATGACAGATTACGGGCCTGGCAGCAGCAGTGGGCGGGCGGTGGATGCAGCAGTATTCGGAAGCCAAACACAGGCCTCGGTTAAAAAGCGGAAGCCGTCAGCAGCGTGAGCAGACGACAGAGACACATGGCGAAGGGTGGCGGTGGAGGCAGCAGCAATGGAAGGCCATACAGCACCCTATCACAAAATGGAACCCACCAACAGTGTAAGGAGACCTGAAAGTGGCACATGGCGCAGGGTGGCGGTGTAGGCAGCAGTATTCGGAAGACATACACAGGCTTAGGTTAAAAAGCGGAAGCCGTCAGCAGCGTGAGCAGACGACAGAGACACATGGCGCAGGGTGGCGGTGGAGGCAGCAGTATTCGGAAGCCATACACAGGCCTAGGTTAAAAAGCGGAAGCCGTCAGCAGCGTGAGCAGACAACAGAGACACATGGCGCAGGGTGGCGGTGGAGGCAGCAGCAATGGAAGGCCATACAGCACCCTATCACAAAATGGAACCCACGAACAGTGTAAGGAGACCTGAAAGTGGCACATGGCAGAGTCTGGCGATGAAGTCAGCAGCAATGGGAGGCCGTACAGGGACCCATGACACACTCTGGACCTGGCAGCAGCAAGAGGAGGCGGTACAGGGGCCCATGGCAGAGTGGCGAAGCGTAAGCAGCTTAAATTGAAGGCCATACAGAGGCCTATGTTAAAAATAATAACATGTTTGGGGCATGATTCATGGCGGATTTAGTCAGTTGTGTCAGGAACTGGTGGTTTGAAATCCAGACTAATCCACGCCTGATTCATTTTCACAAACGTGAGTCTCTCCACACTTTGGGTGGACAGTCGTGTCCTCCGCGGAGTTGCAATACCTCCTGCCGCACTAAACACGCGCTCCGATGCCACGCTACTGGCCGGGCATGACAGCCTTTCAAGGGCAAATTCAGCTAGTTGGGGCCAAAGGTCAAGTTTCGTTGCCCAGTAGTCAAGGGGATTGTCTACCTCGGTTGGCAGGGTGCTGTCCAAGTAGGCCCGAGCCTGTTGTTTGAGGTCCTGCTCCAGGTCCACCTGATGCTGCTGCTGCTGCGGCTGGTTAGTAGTTTCCTCACTGCGCTGGTGAAGAAAGCTACTCATCATCGACTGCAGACTGAGGCAGCCGCTGCTGGTGGAGCTGCCACTGCTCCTACCACCCCACCCCTCCCATGCTGCCATGGCAGCAGAACGCGAGCGCACAGGGCCCACAGTGTCTGAGGATGGACGTTGGCGCAGAAAGGCAGAGACCAACTGACTACATAGGTGGTTTTTATAGTACGTTATTTTGGCCTCCCTCTCAGCAGGTGTGAAAAAGGCCACCATTTTTGAACGGTAGCGAGGGTCCAACAAGGTGGACAGCCAAAAGTCATCCCTCTGTCTGATGGTTATTATTCGGCTGTCGCTACGCAAGCAACCGAGCATGCTATGGGCCATTTGTGCCAAGGAATGCGAGGGACTCCCTGCCTCCATCTCCACAGCATACTGCCATGGTGCGTCTGGGTCCTCTGTCTCCTCCTCCTCTACCAGATGCTCCTGCTCCTCCACTCCTGTCCGCTGAGTGGAAAAACCACCCATTTCACTCAATAATTCCTGAGCACCAATGTCCTCCTCTACCTCCTCCTCTTCTTCCTGTCCTGCCCCCACAGGGGTCATGTGGCGTTGAGATCTGTGCGCCACGTCTACCGCACCCTGGCCAGCCATTGTTAACAGCATTTGTTCCAGGACGTGCAACAGAGGAATGACGTCGTTCATCCCATAGTCCTGCCGACTCACGAATAGCGTGGCCTCCTCAAAGGGCCTGAGCAAGCGGCAGGTGTCACGCATGAGCTGCCAATGGCTGACATCTAAGTTACACAGGGGAGTACCTTTATCCGCTTGTAACATCAGGAAATCGGTGATGGCCTTTCGCTGTTCGTAAAGGCGGTCTAACATGTGTAGGGTTGAATTCCACCTTGTTGCAACGTCGCAGATCAGGCGATGCTGTGGAATTCCGTTCTGCCGCTGCAGCTCAAGGAGGGTGTGCTTTGCGGTGTAGGAATGGCTGAAATGCATGCAAAGTTTACGTGACATTTTAAGGATGTCTTGCAGTGGGATGGTGGATTTTAGGAACCGCTTGACAACCAGATTGAACACGTGAGCCATGCATGGCGCATGGCACAACCTTCCTTGACGCAGAGCAGACACCATGTTCTTTCCGTTGTCGGTCAACATGGTTCCGATTTTCAGTTTGCGCGGAGACAGCCATCTGTCGATTTCTCTGTTCATTACACTCAGAAGTTCCTCCCCTGTGTGACTACGTTCGCCAAGGCATACCAGGTGCAGCACAGCGTGACACCGTTGTGCCCTGCACATGTGATATGCCGGTCAGGTAATGGGACTTGGCACGGGGGTGGCGGCTGAGGGCGGAAGAAGAGGTGGTAGAGGCGGACATCTTTGCTGGACCAAGGACGTGCAAACGTTGAGGCAAAAGCGGCGTGACCTGTCCAAGTTGCTGGTGCGGCTGTGCCGGCACCACGTTCACCCAGTGGGCCGTAAATGACATGTACTGTCCCTGACCGTAGTTACAGCTCCACACGTCGGCGCTGCCGTGCACTTTGGCAGAGACCGACATGCTCAAAGACTGGCCCACCATCTCTTCTACATGTGAATGCAGGGCTGGCACTGCCTTTTTGGCGAAGAAATGCCGGCTTGGCACTCTCCACCGCGGCTCGGCACAAGCCATCATTTCTCGGAAAGGTGCTGAGTCCACCACTTGGAAAGGGAGGGACTGCAGCAACAGCAACTTGGACAGGAGGACGTTCAGCTTCTGCACCGTCGGGTGTGTGCTCGCAAACTGTTGTCTCTTGGAAACGGATTCCAAGAAAGACTGCTGACGGAATCCGTGAAGAGGAGTAGCAGGAGAAGGAGCATCTGAACGAGCGGAAGATGCCAACGAGCGACAACTCCCCTCAGCAGAGGTGTTGGAGCCTTGACTGGCTGATAGAGGGCGATTGACGTCGGGTGACGGAGCAAGTAACGGAGCGGGTGATGGAGCGGGGGCTGGGGCAGGCAGAACCGCCGTATCTTTATCACAGTTTTCCCAGGCCACCGAATGGCGACGATGCATATGCTGACGCAACGCTGTAGTCCGAACATGGGCCCCCTGGCCACGCTTGACTTTCTGGCCACATACAGTTGTGTCCAAAATTATTCAACCCCCACTGAAATTGAGTGTTTTGGCCAGTTTGACATTGCTTTTGATCATTCAGTCATCTTGCTTACATTTACATTAAAGAGGCACTTGTAGGTCAGACAAATATAACATAACAGTTATAATGAAATAACCACAAATGTCTTTTCTGTGCTCACAGCATTATCAGTTTTATTCAACCCCCAAGTGACATTCAATCTTAGTACTTAGTACAGCATCCTTTTACAGTTATAACAGCTTTTAAACGTGAAGCATAGCTTGACACAAGTGTCTTGCAGCGATCTACGGGTATCTTCGCCCATTCTTCATGGGCAAAGGCCTCCAGTTCAGTCACATTCTTAGGCTTGCGCACTGCAACTGCTTTCTTTAAGTCCCACCAGAGGTTCTCAATCGGATTTAAGTCTGGTGACTGCGATGGCCACTCCAAAATGTTCCAGCCTTTCCTCTGCAACCATGCTCTAGTGGACTTGGAGGTATGCTTGGGATCATTGTCCTGTTGAAAGGTCCAACGTCTCCCAAGCCTCAGGTGTGTGACGGACTGCATCACGTTTCCATCCAATATCTCCTGGTACTGAAGAGAATTCATGGTACCTTGCACACGCTGAAGCTTCCCTGTACCTGCAGAAGCAAAACAGCCCCAAAGCATGATTGACCCTCCACCATGCTTCACAGTAGGCAAGGTGTTCTTTTCATCATAGGCCTTGTTCTTCCTCCTCCAAACATAGCGTTGATCCATGGGCCCAAACAGTTCTAATTTTGTTTCATCAGTCCACAGAACACTATCCCACAACTTTTGTGGTTTGTCCACATGGCTTTTGGCATACTGCAGTCGACTCTTCTTATTCTTTGGAGACAGCAAGGGGGTACGCCTGGGAGTTCTGGCACGGAGGCCTTCATTACGCAGTGTGCGTCTTATTGTCTGGGCTGAAACTTCTGTACCCACATCTGACAAATCTTTTCTCAGTTCCTCAGCAGTCACACGGGGACTTCTCTCCACTCTACGCTTCAGGTAGCGCACAGCAGTCGAAGTCAGCATCTTCTTTCTGCCACGACCAGGTAGCGTTTCAACAGTGCCCTTTGCCTTGAATTTGCGAATGATGCTTCCTAAGGTGTCTCTTGGTATGTTTAACATCTTTGCAATCTTCTTATAGCCATTGCCCTTCCTGTGAAGAGAAATCACCTCTTCTCTTGTCTTCCTGGACCATTCTCTTGCCTTCACCATGTTTGTAACCACACCAGTAAATGTCTAGAAGGAGCTGAGTATCACAGTCATTTTAAAGCTGCCTAATTGGTGCTTATTATGCTTGATTGCTGCTCGGTGACATCCACAGGTGTTTTCAATACCTGATGGAAAGCACCTGTATGAACCTCTGTTCTTCAGAGTGGTAGTCTTTAAGGGGTTGAATAATTGTGGCAATGAAGAAACCACATAAGAACCATTTACTACTGTATTACATAAACAATTGATGTCATTTTAGTTGCATTTGGGTAGTTACAACGTCCTTGTAGGATTTGATTCTGAATACAATTCCAAATGTACACTATAGTCCCTAAACCCCTTTACAGCATTGGGGGTTGAATAATTTTGGACACAACTGTAGTCGACATACGGCTACGTTTAATTCCTCGGGCGGCTTGACGAAAAATTGCCACACCGCCGAGTAGGAAACTTTGCCCCCGCTACTCCTCACTGGCTGACTGCTACTTCCTCCGTGCACACCGGCACCACTACTGGCCGTGGTGGTAGGCTGCAGTGGAGCTGGTGCTCTACTCCGTGGCCGTTTGGCTCCACTGACACTGCTGCGACCCTGCTGCCTCCTGGGCAACCCACCGACTGTTTTGCTCGCTGGCAAGCTGGCACCCCCTTCTCCTGATGATGCGGAAGCAATAGCCTGATGACGACGAGGCTGCCAAGTGCGATCAGCCTCATCATCATCAATTAGGGTCTCCGCGTCACTACTAGCCCCCTCGGCTGCGTGTGGGTCAGGAGACAGACCTGTCTCTAGACCGGCTACCGAGCCACTCTCCTCGCCAGTACTTCTTCGCCTGGCTGCTGAAGAGGCGGATGTCTCCCCCCGTTCCTGACCGCACTCTGTTAGCTCTTCCTCACTGTACAGTGGGGCTGAGCCCACAGCATGCGATACTTTGCTTGGTGAGGGAACACCAAAGGACAGGGGCAGGTAGAGGACACGTGATTTCAGTGGGCTTGCTCCCGGGCCATGCCAACTAACGGTTGTGTCTGACGTACCCACCGACCGTTGGCTGTAGGTGTCAGAGGTGACCTGGGAAGAGGAAGACGACCGAGTCAACCAATCGATGACGGCAGGGTTGTCGGTGGAGACACGACCGCTGGATGACACCGGGAGCACTGGCCTCTGGCTGCGACTAGTGCTGCCTCGACCCCTTCCTCTGCTGCCACGTCTGCTCGCTCCTGAAACATTGCCTTTTCTGCCACTCCTCTGTGTGTTGTCTGACATACTCTTTAATTCAATAGTGGTTGTGAAGCAGAAAGTAACGATTCTGTGTCCCTGAGTAACAATTCTGTGTCCCCGAGTAACAATTCTGTGTCCCTGAGTAACAATTCTGTGTCCCCGAGTAACGATTCTGTGTCCCTGAGTAACGATTCTGTGTCCCCGAGTAACAATTCTGTGTCCCCGAGTAACGATTCTGTGTCCCTGAGTAACAATTCTGTGTCCCCGAGTAACAATTCTGTGTCCCTGAGTAACAATTCTGTGTCCCTGAGTAACAATTCTGTGTCCCCGAGTAACAATTCTATGTCCCTGAGTAACAATTCTGTGTCCCCGAGTAACAATTCTGTGTCCCTCAGTAACAATTCTGTGTCCCTGAGTAACGATTCTGTGTCCCTGAGTAACAATTCTGTGTCCCTGAGTAACGATTCTGTGTCCCTGAGTAACGATTCTGTGTCCCTGAGTAACAATTCTGTGTCCCTGAGTAACAATTCTGTGTCTGTCCCTGAGTAACAATTCTGTGTCCCTGAGTAACGATTCTGTGTCCCTGAGTAACGATTCTGTGTCCCTGAGTAACGATTCTGTGTCCCTCAGTAACGATTCTGTGTCCCTGAGTAACAATTCTGTGTCCCTGAGTAATGATTCTGTGTCCCTGAGTAACAATTCTGTGTCCCTGAGTAACGATTCTGTGTCCCTGAGTAACGATTCTGTGTCCCTGAGTAACGATTCTGTGTCCCTCAGTAACGATTCTGTGTCCCTGAGTAACGATTCTGTGTCCCTGAGTAACGATTCTGTGTCCCTGAGTAACGATTCTGTGTCTGTCCCTGAGTAACAATTCTGTGTCCCTGAGTAACAATTCTGTGTCCCTGAGTAACGATTCTGTGTCCCTGAGTAACAATTCTGTGTCCCTGAGTAACGATTCTGTGTCCCTCAGTAACGATTCTGTGTCCCTCAGTAACAATTCTGTGTCCCTGAGTAACAATTCTGTGTCCCTGAGTAACAATTCTGTGTCCCTGAGTAACGATTCTGTGTCCCTGAGTAACAATTCTGTGTCCCTGAGTAACAATTCTGTGTCTGTCCCTGAGTAACGATTCTGTGTCCCTGAGTAACAATTCTGTGTCCCTGAGTAACAATTCTGTGTCCCTGAGTAACGATTCTGTGTCCCTGAGTAACGATTCTGTGGCCCTAAAGTCTCTGTGGCCCTAACTCTGTCCCTAATACAGACAGGTCTGTCTCTCTTGAATGACCGGAGGCTAATGGAGAATTCTAAGATGGCCGCGATTTATAGCTCCACCATTACACAGTGCTGGCTGGCTGCTGATTGGCTAATGCGATCACATGTCATGAATGAATGCATTATGGGTCAGCGCGCCTTGTCTGCGCGCCTTCCCAGAGATCCCCGCTCCGTCGCCACACATGTCGCCGCCATTTTTGGGATTTTTCGATTCGTGCATCCGAAGTTTGCTAATTTTCGGATTCGGCGCGAATCTAATTTTTCCTAATCTTCGAAACGAATTCCACTTCGCCATGTTCGATTCGCTCATCTCTAATTAGGATTCAAAGCAAAGATGCATAAAATTGGCCCACGGATCCAAGGTTTTTTCAAATTTGTCAACAGAATCCAGAAGAACGCGAACAATGTTTTCATGCAGTATAATCCACGTTATTTTTTTCTTTGCCTGTGCAAGAGACCCGGTAGATTACTTCCAAGTTTTATCAATGGTCACTTTGGTCCGAGTAAAATAAACAGGATCAAGCATTGGAGGGGGTTAGGGACACCATCCACCAGGACGTTAAGGAGGGCAAGTTGGGGCGTCTGAGGGACCGACACTCCCATAACTCTCTGCACGAAGGAAAAGACTTCAGAAGCTACAAATCCGTGGGCATTCCCTCGATGCATGGTACATAGGCCCTTGCAGATTACACCCTCGAAAGCATTTTTGCAAACAAACTTATGAGCCAAACAGGCAAAATGTATGCTAAATGTCTACTGTACCCTGGACACAGCATGTATGGTGCTTTCTTTTTGGAGGGACGGTCACTTGGGGTGCTCACAGGGCTGGAGGAGATGTATAGGCTGCCCACCCCCAAGCTGACATCATTTCCTCCCTTTACACACAGAGATCCTAGAGCTTCCCACATCTCCTCCAGCTCTGTGAGCACCACAAGCGGCCATGGTTTTGGACTCGACATGTAAGATATATTATGTACTTTTAACATGTGAGTTGTTATAACATTAATAACCTGTTTGCCCATTGCTGTACTTTTTAGATGGTGCTTCGTTGTCTTTCCCTAATGGGATCACACAGGAGCGATGGGGGAAACCACATGCAATTCGAACAATTACAATGCAGTCCTGTTCAAATGGCATGCGATTCTTTACAGTGTGATTTGAGCCCATTCATTCTGTATGGGCTCAAATCGCAACGCAAAGGTATTGGTACTTGGTATCGGTGAGTACTTGACCAAAAGTATCGGTACTCATACACACCAGTAAAAAAAGTGGTATTGGTGTAACCCTATTAGCAACTCTTTTCAGGTCTCCCTGAATTTTTTATTTGGGTTTAGGTGAGGGCTTTGACTAGGCCCTTGATAGCAATTTTGTTTATACACAATAAACCAATAATTAAAAATAAGAGAAGCACGTGTTCATGTTCTTATTCTGCTCCTGTTTATTTCATATATCTGGAAGACTTCAGAGTGATATATCCCTTCTATAGTTCCCAACTCTGTTCCTTCTTTCCTGGAAGTTTTGGGTCTTCCAGCTCACCTTTGTGTGTTCCTGTCTTCCAGTTACATTTTCCACAGTATGATATGATAGTGGGATCCCCTTATAATGGGCAAAGAAGGTGAGCAAACTTGGGAACACTGCTCAAAAATTCTGCCAATAGAGTCCCTGAGAAATAGACTGTCAGGGAGTTTAATGTCTTCTTCAGGTGTGTTTCAACTTATATAACAGCAGTGTGTACAATAAGCTTTAAAAAAAATGTGAAGGACTTTGTCCATTCCTATATAAAAATAAAGCTGGACTGCTGGAGTCATCAATGTTGTCCCCCCATTGAGCACAATTGAATGAAGACACAGACCGCATGCACCATGGACTTTAAAAGGCTACAACAGCACTTTAACCATTATTATGAAATAATTGCAAAAAATAAATAAATAAATAAAACATTCCAAATAAATAGCATTACCATTGGTGCATTCTTAGAGAGAGCCTTTGGTGTCTGCTAGCCTAAGGATTGGCTATGATCCGGCCTTTCCCTGTCTGCACCCTGCTAGCTTGAAAACAGCTCCAAATTGTCCATTCCTGCCATTCCAAGGGATGAGCCCTGGTGAAGACAAATGATACCAAATGGGAAAGCACCATACTTCCACTTAGACCCCCCCCCATTTTGAAATCACCCATTTTTTCACAGAACCACAAAGACCCCCTAACCACCAAGTTGTCATGACAAGCCTTCCTGTAGTATTACCCAGCTGGTGTACTTGAAATAGGGGTGGGGAGGGTTAAACAAGTCCCCCCCCCCCCCCCCCCCTTGTTCACATTTTTGGAATTTTCAATTTCCAGACAATTAGCACAGCTCTTAGTCCTGTGGCTCCTCCCAAGCACTTTACCATTAACCTCCAATCAGGTAGGACCCCTCCTGGGACTATTTCTTCCTCGGTCTTGTAACCCCTCTGTTAATTTTATTCATCTGGGTATTTGTTCAGCTCCATTATTGGAATCTATTGGGATACATCTTGATGGGGGTGCTGCCACTTCATACAAACAATTAGCAGGCTTTAGCAGGATTTCAACAAGCTTTGAGTAGCGCTGACACTTAATGACGTCTACAAGAAGCTTGTTCAAAGTAGACACGTGCAGATTGTTTCGTTCCGAATCCAAATTCAGATGAAATTTTCATTATTTGTAGATTCAGATGTATCTGAATTTCTGAATTACAATAGTAATGAATTGAAATGAATCTGAAACAACTAAACAAAATTTTGTCTGAAATTCAAATCAAAGTCAAATTGATTTAGAAAGCAAGAAACAAATGTGAAATATAAACTTATTATTGACTATTGCTGATTTCCTTCTATCTATCTATCTATCTATCTATCTATCTATCTATCTATTATCTATCTATCTATCTATCTATCTATCATCTATCTATCTATCTATCTATCTATCTATCTATCTATCTATCTATCTATCTCTATATCCATATCCATATCTATCTATCTATCTACAGTCAGGTCCATAAATATTGGGACATCAACACAATTCTAACATTTTTGGCTCTATGCACCACCACAATGGATTTGAAATGAAACAAACAAGATGTGCTTTAACTGCAGACTGTCAGCTTTAATTTGAGGGTATTTACATCCAAATCAGGTGAACGGTGTAGGAAGTACAACAGTTTGCATATGTGCCTCCCACTTATTAAGGAACCAAAAGTAATGGGACAGAATAATAATCATAAATCAAACTTTCACTTTTTAATACTTGGTTGCAAATCCTTTGCAGTCAATTACAGCCTGAAGTCTGGAACGCACAGACATCAGCAGACGCTGGGTTTCATCCCTGGTGATGCTCTGCCAGGCCTCTACTGCAACTGTCTTCAGTTCCTGCTTGTTCTTGGGGCATTTTCCCTTCAGTTTTGTCTTCAGCAAGTGAAATGCTCAATCGGATTCAGGTCAGGTGATTGACTTGGCCATTGCATAATATTCCACTTCTTTCCCTTAAAAAACTCTTTGGTTGCTTTTGCAGTCTGCTTTGGGTCATTGTCCATCTGCACTGTGAAGCGTCCAATGAGTTCTGAAGCATTTGGCTGAATATGAGCAGATAATATTGCCCGAAACACTTCAGAATTCATCCGGCTGCTTTTGTCAGCAGTCACATCATCAATAAATACAAGAGAACCAGTTCCATTGGCAGCCATACATGCCCACGCCATGACACTACCACCACCATGCTTCACTGATGAGGTGGTATGCTTAGGATCATGAGCAGTTCCTTTCCTTCTCCATACTCTTCTCTTCCCATCCCTCTAGTACAAGTTGATCTCGGTCTCATCTGTCCATAGGATGTTGTTCCAGAACTTTGAAGGCTTTTTTAGATGTCGTTTGGCAAACTCTAATCTGGCCTTCCTGTTTTTGAGGCTCACCAATGGTTTCCATCTTGTGGTGAACCCTCTGTATTCACTCTGGTGAAGTCTTCTCTTGATTATTGACTTTGACACACATACACCTACCTCCTGGAGAGTGTTCTTGATCTGGCCAACTGTTGTGAAGGGTGTTTTCTTCACCAGGGAAAGAATTCTTCGGTCATCCACCACAGTTGTTTTCCGTGGTCTTCCGGGTCTTTTGGTGTTGCTGAGCTCACCGATGCGTTCCTTCTTTTTAAGAATGTTCCAAACAGTTGTTTTGGCCTCGCCTAATGTTTTTGCTATCTCTCTGATGGGTTTGTTTTGTTTTTTCAGCCTAATGATGGCTTGCTTCACTGATAGTGACAGCTCTTTGGATCTCATCTTGAGAGTTGACAGCAACAGATTCCAAATGCAAATAGCACACTTGAAATGAACTCTGGACCTTTTATCTGCTCATTGTAATTGGGATAATGAGGAAATAACACACACCTGGCCATGGAACGGCTGAGAAGCCAATTGTCCCATTACTTTTGGTCCCTTAATAAGTGGGAGGCACATATGCAAACTGTTGTAATTCCTACACCGTTCACCTGATTTGGATGTAAATACCCTCAAATTAAAGCTGACAGTCTGCAGTTAAAGCACATCTTGTTTGTTTCATTTCAAATCCATTGTGGTGGTGTATAGAGCCAAAAATGTTAGAATTGTGTCGATGTCCCAATATTTATGGACCTGACTGTATCTATCTATCTATCTATCTATCTATCCATCTATCCATTATCTATCTATCTATCTATCTATCTATCTATCTATCTATCTCATTTTTTTTGCGTAAATATTAGCACATTTTCTGTATGCTGAATCCACAGTGTCATTACACATTGTGCAAAATAATCAATAAATTGCATCAAGTTAACCACTAGGTGACCGCCCACAGTACATTTACTGCGGCAAAGCAGCCCCTGTGCACAAGATCACGTTTATAAACGTCATCCTGTTTACATGGTAGGGGGTGTGCGCGAGGCGCACGACTTTGTTTGGGTACAGCATTGCATGACCACGCAATTGTCAGTTGAATTATGCAGCGCTGAGTAGCAAAAAGAGGCCTGGTCATTAACCACATGCCGCCCAGCCACTGTATAAATACGTTGGCAGGGCGGCACGGCTGGGCAAAACCACGTTTTAAAACGTGTGTTTTCAAAACAGGTAGGGGGTGCGCGCGAGGCGCGCCGCCGCCCTACCTGTCCCGCCGATCACGGCCGCGGATGTCAGTCGCTGGGTCACAGCCAATCGTTACCGGCTATGTTCTGGCAATCACTGACAGAGAGCAGGGCTGCAGTAGCTCTGCTCTCTGTCAGTTCCCTGACAGCTCCTGACACGCTAATCGGGACAGAAGAGTTTATCTGTCCCGATCAGCAGTGTTCCCTGCAGTACACACCCCCGCCCCCTAGTAAAACACTGCCCTCACACAGTTAACCCTTTCAGTGAATAATAAAGTTAACTCCTTCCTCCCCAGTGCCATTAGTACAGTGTCAGTGTTTTTTTTTTTGCACTGATCATTGTATTGGTGTCACTGGGGATGTCAGTGACCCCAAGTCAGTTCCCCCCCAGTGTCAGAATGTCCGCCGTAGTCCCGCAATCCCGCCATAAGCCGCTGATTGCCGCCATTATTAGTATAAAAAAAAATTAAAAATCCCTGTATCTTTCCCGCCATTTGTAAACGCTATAACTTTCACGTAAACCAATTAATTTACACGTATTGTTTTTTTTTTTTTAGCAAAGACATGTCGCAGAATACATTTTGCCAGAAATTTATGACTAAATTTGATTTTTAAATTTTTTTTTACTGGACATGTTTTATAGCAAAAAGTCCAAAATATTGTTTTTTTTCCTCAAAATTGTCAGCCTTTTTTTTTATAGCACAAAAAATAAAAAACCACAAAGGCGATCAAATACCACCGAAAGAAAGCTCAATTTGTGGGAAAAAAAAGGAGGTAAATTTCATTTATGTACCGTATTGCATGACCGTGCAATTGTCCATTAAACTAGCACAGCGCTGTATAGCAAAAAATGGCGTAAATTGCAGTATCTATACCATAGTTTGTAGACGCTATAACTTCCACACAAAGCAATCAATATACACTTAGTGGGATTTTTTTTACCAAAAACATGGAGCAGAATACATTTTGGCCTAAATGTATAACTAACAAAGTTGGTACCAACAAAGTATTCCTTCAGGAGGGTGGGGGATATTCAAGCTGTGCAGGCAGTACCCCCGACATGTCCCCGACATATCCCCCACCCTCATGAAGGAATACTTTGTTGGTACCATCTGTACTATAATTAATCATTTGTTGGAAATGAATCCCTGTGATTGGTGGGTTATGGGATGTCAGCTGTGGGCTGATTGTACAATGTAATTGGATACAAGATTGGTTTTAGAGGTGATGTGATGTTAATAACGGAACATTGATTTTATTCCATTGTGTGCTGAGCTTCTGGGCCTGAAAAGTCCATTCAATATTCTTCTTCACTTTATAATATCTAAACCTTCCACACACTATCCAAAAGTGAGGAAAATGGCTACAGATACACACTTTTCATTGTTTATACGATTTAAATGATGTCATGTTTATTATTGCTACACACTTAATCAGGCTTTATTGTCTCAGAGAATAGGTGCAGGAACTCCCCCTTTCTGAACCCCCCCTCGTCTCAGCTTCCTACCCACCCCTGAGCACCGTCCCTTGGTTCTACCCCCCTACCCGCCTCCCAGTATTGCCCATTTTAGAGAATGCAGAACCAAGTATTATTTTGTGGTGCTCAGTAATTTGTATATAAATTGTTAATGATAACAAAAAAAGATGTAAAATAGACCCCTGTAGTCAGCAGCAATAGATGCCCCCAGCAACAATAGATCCCCAGCAACAATAAACCCCCCAGCAACAACAATATGCCCCCCAGTAAAAATCGATCTCCCCATAACAATAGAACCCCCCAGCAACAATAGACCCCCTGGCAACAATATCCCCCCCCCCCCCCCCCCCGAAAAATTGATCTCCCCACAACAATAGACCCCCAGAAACAATAGATCCACAGCAACAGTAGCCACCCCAGCAACAACAATATGCCCCCCAGACAAAAATAGATCTCCCCACAACAATAGACCCCCCAGCAACAAATAGATCCCCCACAACAATAAACCCCTGCAGCAACAATAGATCCACCCCCAGCAGCAATAGATACCCCCAGCAACAATAGATTCCCAGCAACAATAGACCCCCTGGCAACAACAATACCCCCCCCCAAAAAAAATAGATCTCCCCACAACAATAGACCCCCAGCAACAATAGATCCACAGCAACAGAACCCCCCAGAAACAACAATATGCCCCCCAGACAAAATAGATCTCCCAACAACAATAGACCCCCCCAGCAACAAATAGATCCCCCACAACAATAAACCCCTGCAGCAACAATAATACCCCTGCAATAAAATATAAACTCAGCAACAATAGATCCACCCCAGCAATAATAGACTTCCAGCAGCATCAACAGATCTCCCAGCCACCAGCATGAATAGACCTCTCCCTGAACAGTAGATCCCTCCTGCAACAGTTGACTGCCCCCAGCAACATAAGGCCTCCCCAGCAACAATAGATCTACCCCCAGCAACAATAGATCCCCCAGCAGCCAGCATCAATAGACCCTCCAGCACACCCCAGCACTCCTTGGCATTACATATATCCAGTGCTGGAGGTGCTGGAACTGTGCCCCCCCCCATGTTTCCGCTGAAAGTAAATCTCTGTACTTAATGCTATCAGACAGCTTAGTTCTAGAAAGGTTGATGATAAAACATTTTTCTATGTATACAGAGGGGACTTTACTATGTCTGGATGGGAATTGCTGTTCCCAGAAGGTCTCCCTTTCTATCACAGTGACTGCACAGAGCAGAGATTAGAGGAGTATACAATGAGCCCCGTATTCACTGCTTACCTAAGAAGGGCCACAGAAGCTCATTCTGCTCCAGTCTGTATACCCCCCCCCCCCCCCCGTGGTTGTGTGAGTTCCCTCCGGGGGGTTCTGATGTTCTCTCACATTCCAAAAAGTGAGTGACGTGGCTTCACAATCTACTATATTCCCAATATGATATCCCTTTACATACACATTCATCAGTCACAGTCTGTACCCCCTCGCCCTCCAGAGGATTTACCCCCCTTCCTGACCCGGCCATTTTTGTGATACGGCGCTGCGTTACTTTAACTGACAATTGAGCGGTCATGCAACGCTGCACCAAAATGAAATGTATGTGCTTTTTTCCCCACGAATTGAGCTTTCTCTCGGTGGTATTTGATCGCCTGTGTTTTTTAGTTTTTGCGCTATAAAAAAAAACTATTTTGAAAAAAAAAAACAATTTTTTTTTACATTTGCTCTAAAAACATATTCAATAAAAACTTTTTAATAATCTAATTTCAACATTGGTTTACATGAAAGTTATAGTGTTTACAAATGGCGGTATATAAACTGGGTTTTTTGTTTGTTTTTTTACTAGTAATGGTGGCGATCTGCGACTTACAGCGGGACTGCGGCGGGCATTCTGACACTGCGGAGAACTGACTTGGTGTCACTTACATACCCAATGACACCAATACAGTGATCAGTGAAAATAAAAAGCACTGACACTGTACTAATGGCACTAAGCAGGAAGGGGTTAACATCTGGGGTGATCAAAGGGTTAACTGTGTTCTGCTTTACTATATATATATATATATATATAGTGGATGCAGGGTCCGGGGAGAGTGGATATAGTGAATGCAGGGTCCTGGAAGAGCGGATATAGTGAATGCAGGGTCCGGGGAGACCAGATATAGTGAATTCAGGGTCCAGGGAGACCAGATATAGTGAATGCAGGGTCCGGGGAGACCAGATATAGTGAATGCAGGGTCCGGGGAGACCAGATATGGTGAATGCAGGGTCCGGGGAGAGCGGATATAGTGAATGCAGGATCCAGGGAGACCAGATATAGTGAATGCAGGGTCCGGGGAGACCAGATATCGTGAATGCAGGGTCTGGGGAGACAGATATAGTGAATTCAGGGTCTGTGGAGACCAGATATAGTGAATGCAGGGTCCGGGGAGACAGATATAGTGAATTCAGGGTCCTGGGAGACAAGATATAGTGAATTCAGGGTCTGGGGAGACCAGATATAGTGAATGCAGGGTCTGGGGAGACCAGATATAGTGAATGCAGGGTCCAGGGAGACCAGATATAGTGAATGCAGGGTCCGGGGAGACCAGATATAGTGAACGCAGGGTTCGGGGAGAGTGGATATAGTGAATGCAGGGTCCGGGGAGAGCGGATATAGTGAATGCAGGGTCTGGGAAGACAGATATAGTGAATGCAGGGTCCGGGGAGAGCGGATATAGTGAATGCAGGGTCCGGGGAGACCAGATATAGTGAATTCAGGGTCCAGGGAGACCAGATATAGTGAATGCAGGGTCCTGGGAGACCAAATATAGTGAATGCAGGGTCCGGGGAGACCAGATATGGTGAATGCAGGGTCCGGGGAGAGCGGATATAGTGAATGCAGGATCCAGGGAGACCAGATATAGTGAATGCAGGGTCCGGGGAGACCAGATATCGTGAATGCAGGGTCTGGGGAGACAGATATAGTGAATTCAGGGTCTGTGGAGACCAGATATAGTGAATGCAGGGTCCGGGGAGACAGATATAGTGAATTCAGGGTCCTGGGAGACAAGATATAGTGAATTCAGGGTCTGGGGAGACCAGATATAGTGAATGCAGGGTCTGGGGAGACCAGATATAGTGAATGCAGGGTCCAGGGAGACCAGATATAGTGAATGCAGGGTCCGGGGAGACCAGATATAGTGAACGCAGGGTTCGGGGAGAGTGGATATAGTGAATGCAGGGTCCGGGGAGAGCGGATATAGTGAATGCAGGGTCTGGGAAGACAGATATAGTGAATGCAGGGTCCGGGGAGAGCGGATATAGTGAATGCAGGGTCTGGGGAGAGCGGATATAGTGAATGCAGGGTCCTGGGAGACCAGATATAGTGAATGCAGGGTCCGGGGAGACCAGATTTAGTGAATGCAGGGTCTGGGGAGACCATATTTAGTGAATGCAGGGTCTGGGGAGACCAGATATAGTGAATGCGGGGTCTGGGGAGACAGATATAGTGAATGCAGGGTACGGGGAGAGTGGACATAGTGAATGCAGGGTCCTGGAAGAGCGGATATAGTGAATGCAGGGTCCGGGGAGACCAGATATAGTGAATTCAGGGTCCAGGGAGACCAGATATAGTGAATGCAGGGTCCTGGGAGACCAAATATAGTGAATGCAGGGTCCGGGGAGACCAGATATGGTGAATGCAGGGTCCGGGGAGAGCGGATATAGTGAATGCAGGATCCAGGGAGACCAGATATAGTGAATGCAGGGTCCGGGGAGACCAGATATCGTGAATGCAGGGTCTGGGGAGACAGATATAGTGAATTCAGGGTCTGTGGAGACCAGATATAGTGAATGCAGGGTCCGGGGAGACAGATATAGTGAATTCAGGGTCCTGGGAGACAAGATATAGTGAATTCAGGGTCTGGGGAGACCAGATATAGTGAATGCAGGGTCTGGGGAGACCAGATATAGTGAATGCAGGGTCCAGGGAGACCAGATATAGTGAATGCAGGGTCCGGGGAGACCAGATATAGTGAACGCAGGGTTCGGGGAGAGTGGATATAGTGAATGCAGGGTCCGGGGAGAGCGGATATAGTGAATGCAGGGTCTGGGAAGACAGATATAGTGAATGCAGGGTCCGGGGAGAGCGGATATAGTGAATGCAGGGTCTGGGGAGAGCGGATATAGTGAATGCAGGGTCCTGGGAGACCAGATATAGTGAATGCAGGGTCCGGGGAGACCAGATTTAGTGAATGCAGGGTCTGGGGAGACCATATTTAGTGAATGCAGGGTCTGGGGAGACCAGATATAGTGAATGCGGGGTCTGGGGAGACAGATATAGTGAATGCAGGGTACGGGGAGAGCGGATATAGTGAATGCGGGGTCCGGGGAGACCAGATATAGTGAATGCAGGGTCCAGGGAGACCAGATATAGTGAATGCAGGGTACGGGGAGAGCGGATATAGTGAATGCAGGGTCCGGGGTTTAGTAACACTTTAAAAAAAATAAAAACACAAGAAATAGGTTTATTGAGGTACAATTTATGATGATGATCAAAACACTCTCCTTTGTCCTGCACATAACACCAGTCAAAGGAATCTCACAAATTAAAAAAAAGTTTTATTCTTTAATAAAAAGAATCTTCTCAAACCTCTTATCAACCATCAGTTATTCCTAACCAACTTTTTCTTCATTTAAATATTATTTTTATCATAAGAATTAAAAAAAAAATTAAAAAGGCCTTTATTAGATTTGTAACTATATTTTCTATGCTTTATAACAGAAACACAGTCATTTTAGCGATATTATAAACTGAACAAATTAAATTATAGATTTACATTTTCATGTCAAATTTCTATGTACAGTAATATCAGTATTATGATTTCAGCGTGTGCTCTTGTTAATTCATAAATAACCTTTTTATTACATATTTAAGTAATACATACTGTATGTTTTTTTTTTCTTGTCAACAGCCAAGGTTTTCTTTTGGTTATATCGTCTTGCAAACATAAATTACATTTTTATGAAATCTACAGGTAAATATACTGTAGATAATAGATGTTTAGCTTGACAAGTGTTTCAAACAACTGATATTACTGCACATAAAAATTATGTAAAATAAACTAAAATGTACTTTTTTTGTAAAATATACTTACAAATGTAAGTTTTTCAAAATGTTTTTTTTTGTATTATACTGATAAAAAAAATTTTTAAATGGAGTACAGATTGGTTAGGAATAACTGATGGTTTATAAGAGGTTTGAAAAGATTATTTAATTAAAGAATTAAAGTTGTTTAATTTATTTTTGGGATTTCTTTACCTGGTGTTATGTGCAGGACAAAGGAGAGTGCTTTGATCGTCATCACAAATTTTACATCAATTAACATTTTCCTTACTTTTTTAAGATAGTGCATGTGGGTTTCTGTATATAACCGGGGCGGACTGACCATTTGGAAACTCAGGCACTGCCCGAGGGCCCAGGGTCAGTAGGGGGCCCCATGAGATGCCCCTGGTACCTTTTTCATAGGCTTTTTTGAGTTTGGGCAAGGACACAGGGGTTCCATGATCCCCTATTTCCCAGGGGCCCCATGATCCCTTATTTCCCAGGGGCCCCATGAGTTGTCAGTCCACCCCTGGTATATAATTAATGTAAATATAAAACATTACTTTATGATAACTACATGCAAATTACATCCTAAATGTAGGTTACAGTTTGGCAAAAAATAATGTGAAATGGACTTTACAAACCCTAGGATTGTTCTTCATGCATTTTCATGTTTTCAGTCTGAGTTCTCCATGTCCCTACAGCAGGTGTTCGGCCCATTTGAAGAGATCCACCATTTGTGTGACCCTTTTGTACCCCCTGCAAAATGGTAATAAGGCAATAGCATTTATTGGGGTTGATTTACTAATAATAAACTAATATTGCGAAGTCTAAGCTCTCTTACCTTAGTGAAAAAAGAGGTAAAGCTGTATTTATTTTGAATATCTAGTCACACACAAAAAAAATTAAAAATGCTTTTTTGCCCGCACAAGAAGTGAATGCAGGTTAAAAATATTTTGGTGACAAAAATTTACTTTGCTAAGTGATCAGTCTCCACTTCTATAGTAAATTGTCTGAATGTCTTTTCACATTTACCTTCCATGTTACATAGTTACATAGTTAGTCTGGCTGAAAAAAGACATCCAGTTCAACCATTAAAAAAAAAAAAAGTTTTATTCCCATACCCACAGAAGAAGGTAGGAAAATCCAGCAAACCATGATCCAATTTGTTCCTGCAGGGAAAAAAATTCCTTCCTGATCCCCCGAGAGGCAATCCGATATTCCCTGGATCAACTTCCCCTATACATGTTAGAGTTTTTGGATACAAAGATATTTCTGAAACTGAGCTGTGAGCTACAGACACGAAGAATGTGAATATTGTGTTACCTCTATAAAAAGAAGGACAAAGGCTTCTTAAAATGTTTTTCTTAGTTAACGTGGATTTGTATTTGTTCATTTCTGTGCGGAGTAAGACAAACCTTTCATATCAATTGATATGAATACAGTATAATCTTATATAAAAACTGAATTAAATTTACATCTTGAACATTTGGTGCAATTGTGCAAAAATTAACACGTGAATGGCATTACAAGTGCTGGGTCTGTTCTTTATTCATTCATGTTTTCACTTTGAGTTCTTAATTTCCCCACAGCAGGTAGCTGGTTTATATCAAGAGAACCACCAATTGTGTGACACATTTGTACCCACCACTTATCAAATAGAACACTTCAATCCACCAACAGATGATGGCACCATTCAGATCTGATCTTTTACTGCCTTCATGTTCCCTTTTTTAACACAATAGCATCATATTCTGGCTCTTGCTGCCATTCATTGTTCAGTTGATGTCTATCCCCTAGGGGTGAGTCGGACATCACGACTGTGACCCAACCTGACTGTGGATTGCAGGCAAGCGTGGGCCAACCTAGAGGGGTATTACGAGTAAAGGCTCATTTTAAAAAGCAGAAGTTCACTCAGCTTCATTAACCACTCGCCCTCCAGAGGATTCCCTCCCCCCCCCCTTCCCAGCCAGGCCATTTTTTTCGATACAGCGCTGCATTACTTTAACTGACAATTGCACGGCCTTGAAGGTAATTAACCTCTTGCCGCCTAGCCACGGTGGCAGGGCGGCATGGCGGCATGGCTGCGCAAAAGCACATGCAACGTGCTCCGTGCTCCCGAGGTTTTCGCGGGCAGGGGGCGCGCGCGCTCCCGCCGACCCGCGGGTATCACGATTTGATCCCGGGGGGATCAATCATACGGTTTCAGCCTGTGATGTCCAGCTGAAATCAGATGATCGGTCCCTGTCCTATCCTGTCCTGTGTTGACAGTTACACAGGACAGGATATGATGTCATTCTTCTCTGCCTGGGCACATTCGTCCCAGAAAGAGAAGAAGACAGAAAAACCGTGAGTACAAAAGCACTACACAGACAGTTAGAACACTCTAGGACACATTTAACCCCCTGATCGCCCCCCCCCCCCAGTTAACCCCTTCACTGCCCTGTCTCCAGTGTCATTGTCAGTGAACAGGTTTTTACTGATCACTGTATCAGTGTCGCTGGCGACTTCCAATAGTGTTAGCGCCCCTCCCAGATAGTGCCAGTTTGCCCACTAGTACACCAGTAATCCCATTTAACCCCTTGATCCCCCCCCCCGACTTAACCCCTTCACTGCCCTGTCACCAGTGTCATTGATCAGTGAACAGATTTTTACAGATTTTTACTGATCACTGTATCAGTGTCGCTGGCGACTTCCAATAGTGTTAGCGCCCCTCCCATTTAACCCCTTGATCGCCCCCCCTAACTTTGAGTTTACGATATATTTTTTATAGCTGAAAGTAGAAAATATTGTTTTTTTTTCTAAACTTTTGTGTTTTTTTTGTTTATAGCGCAAAAAATAAAAAGCGCACAGGTGATAAAATACCACCAAAAGAAAGCTCTATTTGTGTGAAAAAAAGGACGTAAATTTTGTTTGGGTGCAGCATTGCATGACCGCGCAATTATCATTTGAATTAGTGCAGCGCTGTATAGCAAAAAAAAGTTTGTAGACGCTATAACATGCACACAAAGCAATCAATATACACTTATTGGGATTTTTTTTACCAAAAACATGGAGCAAAATACATTTTGGCTTAAATTTATGACTAACTTTGAGTTTACGATATATTTTTTATAGCTGAAAATAGAAAATATTTTTTTTTCAAAATTTTCGTGTTTTTTTTGTTTATAGCGCAAAAAATAAAAAGCGCACAGGTGATAAAATACCACAAAAAGAAAGCTCTATTTGTGTGAAAAAAGGACGTAAATTTTGCTTGGGTGCAGCATTGCATGACCGCGCAATTATCATTTGAAATAGTGCAGCGCCAAACAGCAAAAAAGGCGTGGTCATTAAGGGGGGTAAATCCTCAGGAGTTCCATCGCTTGTGCCCTCCTGAGGATTTACCCCCCTTCCCGACCACACCATTTTTTGCGATACAGCGCTGCATTACTTTAACTGACAATTGCACGGTCATGCAACACTGTACATAAATGAAATTTTTTTTCCCACAAATAGAGTTTTCTTTTGGTGGTATTTCATCACCTCTGCGTAAACAAAAAAAGACCGACAATTTTGAAAAACAAACAAAACAATATTTTTGACTATTTGCTATAAAACATGTCCAGTAAAAAAATTTTATGATTACATTTCGTCATAAATTTAGGTCAAAATGTATTCTGCTCTGTGTCTTTGCTAAATAAAAATCCCAATTTGTGTAAATTAAGTGGTTTACGTGAAAGTTATAGTATCTACCAATGGCGGTATAAGTACTGGAATTTTTATTTATTTATTTGTATACTAGTAATGGCGGCGATCAGCAACTTATAGCGGGACTGCGGCGGGCATTCTGACACTGGGAGGGAACTGACTAACTGTTACTGACATCCCCAGTGACACCAATACAGTGATCAGTGCTAATAAAAAGCACTGACACTGTACTAATGACACTGGACAGGAAGGGGTTAACATCTTATGAAAGAGTTAACTGTGTGCTGTGTGTATGCACGCTACTTTGTATGTCTCTGGTGTGCAGAGCCATACAAAACAGCATGCTGGAGCTGACAGGGGAGAGATCTGTATTGTTTACATACAGACCTCTCCCCTGTCAGTGATACTTGGCGATCGCCGGTGTGCCGGTGGGGAATCATCGGCCGGGACCCAGTGATAGACATACATGATTTTGGCGGCCCTGACGCCCTGTAGCAATAGTTCTGCTATAGGGTGGTCAGGAATCGGTTAATAAGGTGATGTTTTGTTTTCTTTGGATATCCAATATCCTGAGCAAAGGAAAAAAAAGAACATGTGTGCTCACAAATAAAGTGAACAGAGCTTCAGAGTATTAAAGTTGGCATTCACTTGGCACATTCACTTGGCAATTGGCTTTGCTATTCAAACAGCCTCCATTCCTTTTAATAAATGAACCCTGTCCTCTTCTCACATTTACATCACAGCTCATGTGGTTTGGATCAGTAAATACTTCTAACACTGAGCTGTGAAGAACAGGCCTAATCTTCAGAAAGCAGTAATGTGAGTTTTATCTTACATCTATAAAGAGAATGATTTCTGAATGAATGAACATGAATATCATATCACCTCTGTACAGGTCACTGGGGGATTTTGCATTGTGAGTACAAGGTCTGGGTCTGAAAAGGGTTCAGATACAGGTAATCTGATCAATTAAAAGCAATAGACTTGTTTTGTTGGGAAACAAAAGAGAACTCCAATATGACATGAAGTTGGTATGATACGAAGAGAGTGAAATATGTCGCAGTAAATAAAATATAGTGCTGTTGCGCTTAGGAATAGATATTCATGCAACTTTGATACGTATACGCTGCAGCCCTAATTTGTGAACCAATAACACAAAAACAAACACACAAATAAATGAAGTGCATTAAATTTGACAATACACGATTAATAAAGCTTTACAAAGTGAACAATTGTAACATTCAGTCCAATTCGGAAAAATAAAGTGCCCAGGTGCTGAATACTGATTGGTGCAAAAAATGACAGGTGCTCCTCTGTGCTCAGTCGGTGCCCCACATGGGTGTGCACTCACCGTTAGCCGCGGACCACCTATCTCTAGGTTGTCTGAAGCGCCTGGTCAGGGACTAGCCCAATGTGTGATGGGAAGAATGGCACCAATATTCATTCCTGGGAATCATGCGATCTGGCTGATAGGATGATGACCAGCGTGGATATAAATGACAGTGTAGTTTCAAAAGAGCCTTTTTAACCACTTGAGCCCCAGAGGATTTACCCCCCTTAATGACCACGCCTTTTTTTGCTGTTTGGCGCTGCACTAATTCAAATGATAATTGCGTGGTCATGCAATGCTTTACCCAAACGAAATTTACGTCCTTTTTTTCACACAAATAGAGCTTTCTTTTGGTGGTATTTGATCACCTGTGCGCTTTTTATTTTTTGCGCTATAAACAAAAAAACCACGAAAATTTTGAAAAAAAACCAATATTTTCTACTTTCAGCTATAAAAAATATATCGTAAACTCAAAGTTAATCATAAATTTACGCCAAAATGTATTCTGCTCCATGTTTTTGGTAAAAAAATCCCAATAAGTGTATATTGATTGCTTTGTGTGAAAGTTATAGCGTCTACAAACTATGGTATAGATACTTTAATTTATGCCTTTTTTTGCTCTACAGCGCTGCACTAATTCAAATGATAATTGCGCGGTCATGCAATGCTGCACCCAAACGAAATTTACGTCCTTTTTTTCACATAAATAGAGCTTTCTTTTGGTGGTATTTGATCACCTGTGCACTTTTTATTTTTTGCGCTATAAACAAAAAAAACACGAAAATTTTGAAAAAAAACAATATTTTCTACTTTCAGCTATAAAAATTGTAAACTCAAAGTTAGTCATAAATTTAAGCCAAAATGTATTCTGCACCATGTTTTTGGTAAAAAAAATCCCGTGCATTAGCGGGCAAACTGGCGCTATCTAGGAGGGGCGCTAACACTATCGGAAGTCGCCAGCGACACTGATACAGTGATCAGTAAAAATCTGTTCACTGATCAGTGACACTGGTGACAGGGCAGTGGAGGGGTTAACTGGGGGGGGGAGATTAAGGGGTTAAATGGGATTACTGGTGTACTGGCGGGCAATCTGGCGCTATCTGGGAGGGGCGCTAACACTATCGGAAGTCGCCAGCGACACTGATACAGTGATCAGTAAAAATTGGTTCACTGATCAGTGACACTGGTGACAGGGCAGTGAAGGGGTTAACTGGGGGGGGAGATTAAGGGGTTAAATGGGATTACTGGTGTATTAGCGGGCAATCTGGCGCTATCTGGGAGGGGCGCTAACACTATCGGAAGTCGCCAGCGACACTGATACAGTGATCAGTAAAAATTGGTTCACTGATCAGTGACACTGGTGACAGGGCAGTGAAGGGGTTAACTGGGGGGGGAGATTAAGGGGTTAAACGGGATTACTAGTGTACTGGCGGGCAATATGGCGCTATCTAGGAGGGGTGCTAACACTATCGGAAGTCGCCAGCGACACTGATACAGTGATCAGTAAAAATTGGTTCACTGATCAGTGACACTGGTGACAGGGCAGTGAAGGGGTCAACTGGGGGGGGCGATCAAGGGGTTAAACGGGATTACTGGTGTACTGGCGGGCAATCTGGTGCTATCTGGGAGGGGCGCTAACACTATCGGAAGTCGCCAGCGACACTGATACAGTGATCAGTAAAAATTGGTTCACTGATCAGTGACACTGGTGACAGGGCAGTGAAGGGGTTAACTGGGGGGGGGGATTAAGGGGTTAAATGGGATTACTGGTGTATTAGCGGGCAATCTGGCGCTATCTGGAAGGGGCGCTAACACTATCGGAAGTCGCCAGCGACACTGATACAGTGATCAGTAAAAATTGGTTCACTGATCAGTGACACTGGTGACAGGGCAGTGAAGGGGTTAACTGGGGGGGGGCGATCAAGGGGTTAAACGGGATTACTGGTGTACTGGCGGGCAATCTGGCGCTATCTGGGAGGGGCGCTAACACTATCGGAAGTCGCCAGCGACACTGATACAGTGATCAGTAAAAATTGGTTCACTGATCAGTGACACTGGTGACAGGGCAGTGAAGGGGTTAACTGGGGGGGCGATCAAGGGGTTAGACGGGACTACTGGTGTATTAGCGGGCAAACTGGCGCTATCTGGGAGGGGCGCTAACTCTATCGGAAGTCGCCAGCGACTCTGATCAGTAAAAATCGCTTCACTGATCAGTGACACTGGTGATAGGGCAGTGAAGGGGTTAACTGGGGGAGGGGGCGATCAGGGGGTTAAATGTGACCTAGAGTGTTCTAACTGTCAGTGTGTAGTGTTTTACTCACTGTTTGGATGTCTTCTTCTCTGTCTGGAACGGAATGTGTCCAGGCAGAGAAGAATGACATCATATCCTGTCCTGTGTAAATGTCAACACAGGACAGGATAGGACAGGGACCGATCATCTGATTTCAGCCAGAAATCACTGGCTGAAATCTAATGATTGATCCCTCCTGGATCGAATCCTGTCACCCGCGGGTTGGCGGGAGCGTGCGTGCGTGCCCCCTACCCGCGAATGTGTCGGGAGCGCGGAGCACGTTTTAAAACGTGCTTTTGTGCTCCACTGCCGCCCTGCACACGTATATACACAGTGGCAGGGCGGCAAGCGGTTAAACTTTCTCCTCTCCTCCCAGGCAGTAAACCAAGTTTCAGCATGTGAACAGAAACAAAAGCAAACATCCCATAGTGTAAAACCATCAAAAACTTTAATGATGGGGAGAAATTATAAGAATTAAACTCACAAGCAAAGTGCCCATAACCTGGCACTCCGTGTATTCAGCCTTTCTGCCTGTGAATAAGAACCAAGATGGCCGCTGTATTGTTGCTGTATTGTCTCCCGTTATATTGTAGCGCTGAGCAAACTGTTGGCGCCATATAAATCCTGTATAATAATAATAATACCAGCACTGCAGTATGACTTGGTGACGTGGCGAGTCCCATAAGTGCAGTACCAGCTGGTGCAATGGCGAGTACAAGTATTGTCCCGCAACCAACAAGAATTCGCACACAGGCCGCTAGAGCTCCTAGTGTCCTTCCGGATGTGCTTGCAAGTCTCCATTTGCAGCCCACAAATTCTGCAGCACCCGTTCTTCCCTCATTCACTGCCCAACCCAGAATTCAGGTGGAAACAGCACATTTAACTACTCCCCTTGATTTTTTTGGAGCTGTTTTTCACAGAATATCTGTTTGCATTGATTGTGGATCAAAGCAGTTTATATGCACAACAATTTATCGCCGCCAACCCAAATTCAAACTATGCCAGACCATTCAAATGGAAACCCATTACTGTTTCCAAATTTACATTTTTTTGGGGGCCTAATTCTCAACATGGGCATTACTAAAAAAAATTAATTTTGGTTGTATTGGTCCGCAGACCCGATTCATCATATCCCCTTGTTCTCTGCTGCCATGGCCAGGCATAGATATGAGAGTATAATGTGTATAATGCATTTCAATGACAATACCCTCGGGGGTCATTCTTGGGGTAACCCTGAATTTGACCGGCTCCACAAAATTCAGCCCCTCGCAAATCACGTTAACCAAAAATTTGCAGATGTCTATACTCCCCAGCAAAACATCTGCGTTGATGAGTCCCTCATTAATTTTTCTGGCCGCCTTGCAGTCAAAAATTTCTCCCCAGCAAGCGTGCCAGATATGGGGTCAAGATGTAGAAGACCTGTGAGAGGACAACAGGCTATACTTATAAGTTTCGGATTTATGAGGGAAAAGAGTCACGTGGAGCCCCCCGGATGCCCAGACTACATGGGGAGCAGTGGCATGATAGTTTGGGACTTGGTGTCATACTTTTTCCATATGGGGTACCACTTATATGTGGACAATTTTTATTCAAGCGTGCCACTATTTAGACATTTGTACAATCTTAGAATTGGCGCATGTGGTACCGTGTGACCTAATGTGTGCCCACCATTAGAAGTGGGTGGATGCAGGGCGGTATATTCTAATGGTGGGCATACCCACACTTTGTCTGGCAGAGATTTCTTCTCTTTTTTTCATTCAGTCCACAGGCTGCATACAAAAAAAAAAGAACATAGCATATATAACCAACAAGGACCAGCGACGTACTGGTACATCCCTGGACTTTGAATTGTTATACCAGGATGAGGCTTACAGCTGCAGGCATCATCCTGGTATTGTTTTATTTCAACCGGCGATCTGCTTTCATGTAAAAGCAATCCTAGTGGCTAATTAGCTGCAGGATTGCTTTTACAAGCAGTGGGATATGATGCCCCCCTCCCCCGCTGCCTTCCACAGCCTTCTCGGGCAGTCCCGTGCCTTCGGGGGAACCTGAGAATGCAGCCAGTGTTTCTGCTAGCTGACCATAGAACTGATTGGAGACCAGAATGGAGCCAATCATCTCTATAGTCTAAGAATTCAGAAGCTACGAGCATTTCATCACTTCAGTTGCGCAGGATATAAACAGCGCCATTTGTAAATTGGGAAAGCATCTGATCACACCGATCTTGGTTTGGTTAGATAATGTAAGGGCAGAGGGGATATCTAGAGTCTGATAGACCCCAGATTTCTCAAAAAAGAATATATGACAATGCCCATTGAAGTTATCGGGGATATTTGCATTCCCTGTTACAGCATTAAAAGTGATCAAAAAAAAAAATGAAAGGTACAATGTAAAAATAATTAAAAAAAAGCAAAATAACTAAAAAAAAAAAAAAATCGCCCCTCCCATGCGTGCACACTAGAGATGAGCGAAGAAATGAAAAATTCGATTCGACTGATTCGGCGAATTCGTGGACAATATTCGATTCGAGTCGAATAAATTCGCTGTGAATTTAACTTAAAAAAGGGTGTTTCTAGGCTTCAGAGAGACTTAATATTAGTGCAGAACACTGTACCTTTTATTTAAATGCCCTTGGAGTCTGCTGGGGAAGAGAAATAATACTGTCTGTCAGTATGACATGCAGATGAGTGCCGTCGATCTTAGAATCACTGCACACTTCACTCCTTTGGCCAGTCACGGGGCCAAAACCAGTGTTTGGAGCCACAGTGTGGCGGTGGAGGCAGCAGCAATGGGAGGCCATACAGCAACCTATGACAAAATGGAAACCAGCAGGAGCGTGAGGAGACCTGAAAGTGGCACATGGCAGAGTGGGAGCAATGGGAGGCGGTACAGGGACCCAGGTCACACTGTGGGCCCAGCAGCAGCGTGACCAGGCGGTACGGGGGCCCATGGCCGATATGGGGCTTGGTGGCACCTATGGAAGGCCTGTAATCTGCCAGCAACCTATGACAAAATGGACAACCGCAGGAGTGTGAGGAGATTTCAAAGTGGCACATGGCAGAGTGGAAGCAATGGGAGGCCGTACAGGGACCCAGGTCACACTGTGGGCTCAGCAGCAGCGTGACCAGGAGGTACGGGGGCCCATGGTCGATATGGGGCCTGGCGGCACCTATGGAAGGCCGCTAATCTGCCAGCAACCTATGACAAAATGGACAACCGCAGGAGTGTGAGGAGATTTCAAAGAGGTACATGGCAGAGTGGAAGCAATGGGAGGCCGTACAGGGACCCAGGTCACACTGTGGGACCAGCATCAGCGTGAACAGGCGGTACGGGGGCCCATGGCCGATTTGACCTCATTCATCCCATAGTCCTGCCGACTCACGAATAGCGTGGCCTCCTCAAAGGGCCTGAGCAAGCGCAGGTGTCACACATGAGCTGACAATGGCTGACATCTAAGTTACACAGGGAGTACCTTTATCCGCTTTTAACATCAGGAAATCTGTGATGGCCTTTAGCTGTTCGTAAAGGCGGTCTAACATATGTAGGGTTGAATTACACCTTGTTGCAACGTCACAGCATGAGGAGTCGGTACGGGGGCCCATGGCAGATTACATGTCTGGCAGCAGCAATGGGAGGCCCGTAATCTGCCAGCACCCTATGTCAAAAAATTTAACACACCAGCAGTGTGAAGAGACCTGAAAGTGGCACATGGCAGCAGAGTGTGGCGATGGAGACAGCAGCAATGGGAGGCCGTACAGGGACCCATGAGAGACTCTAGACTTGGCAGCAGCATGAGGAGGCGGTATATAGGGGCCCATGGCAGATTAGGGGCCTGGCAGCAGCTATGTGAGGCCCGTAATCTGCCTGCACCCTATGTCAAAAAATTTAACACACCAGCAGTGTGAAGAGACCTGAAAGTGGCACATGGCAGCAGAGTGTGGCGATGGAGACAGCAGCAATGGGAGGCCGTACAGGGACCCATGAGAGACTCTAGACTTGGCAGCAGCATGAGGAGGCGGTTTATAGGGGCCCATGGCAGATTAGGGGCCTGGCAGCAGCTATGTGAGGCCCGTAATCTGCCTGCACCCTATGTCAAAAAATTTAACACACCAGCAGTGTGAAGAGACCTGAAAGTGGCACATGGCAGCAGAGTGTGGCGATGGAGACAGCAGCAATGGGAGGCCGTACAGGGACCCATGAGAGACTCTGGACTTGGCAGCAGCATGAGGAGGCGGTATATAGGGGCCCATGGCAGATTAGGGGCCTGGCAGCAGCTATGTGAGGCCCGTAATCTGCCTGCACCCTATGTCAAAAAATTAAACACACCAGCAGTGTGAAGAGACCTGAAAGTGGCACATGGCAGAGTGTGGCGATGGAGACAGCAGCAATGGGAGGCCGTACAGGGACCCATGACAGACTCTAGACTTGGCAGCAGCATGAGGAGGCGGTATATAGGGGCCCATGGCAGATTAGGGGCCTGGCAGCAGCTATGTGAGGCCCGTAATCTGCCTGCACCCTATGTCAAAAAATTTAACACACCAGCAGTGTGAAGAGACCTGAAAGTGGCACATGGCAGCAGAGTGTGGCGATGGAGACAGCAGCAATGGGAGGCCGTACAGGGACCCATGAGAGACTCTGGACTTGGCAGCAGCATGAGGAGGCGGTATATAGGGGCCCATGGCAGATTAGGGGCCTGGCAGCAGCTATGTGAGGCCCGTTATCTTGCAGCACCCTATGTCAAAAAATTAAACACACCAGCAGTGTGAGGAGACCTGAAAGTGGCACATGTTTGAGGCATGATTCATGGCGGATTTAGTCAGTTGTGTCAGGAACTGGTGGTTTGAAATCCAGACTAATCCACGCCTGATTCATTTTCACAAACGTGAGTCTCTCCACACTTTGGGTGGACAGTCGTGTCCTCCGCGGAGTTACAATACCTCCTGCCGCACTAAACACGCGCTCCGATGCCACGCTACTGGCCGGGCATGACAGCCTTTCAAGGGCAAATTCAGCTAGTTGGGGCCAAAGGTCAAGTTTCGTTGCCCAGTAGTCAAGGGGATTGTCTACCTCGGTTGGCAGGGTGCTGTCCAAGTAGGCCCAAGCCTGTTGTTTGAGCTCCTGCTCCAGGTCCACCTGATGCTGCTGCTGCTGCTGCGGCTGGTTAGTAGTTTCCTCACTGCGCTGGTGAAGAAAGCTACTCATCATCGACTGCAGACTGAGGCAGCCACTGCTGGTGGAGCTGCCACTGCTCCTACCACCCCACCCCTCCCCTGCTGCCATGCCAGCGGAACGCGAGCGCACAGGGCCCACAGTGTCTGAGGATGGACGTTGGCGCACAAAGGCAGAGACCAACTGACTACATAGGTGGTTTTTATAGTACGTAATTTTGGCCTCCCTCTCAGCAGGTGTGAAAAAGGCCACCATTTTGGACCGGTAGCGAGGGTCCAACAAGGTGGACAGCCAAAAGTCATCCCTCTGTCTGATGGTTATTATTCGGCTGTCGCTACGCAAGCAACCGAGCATGCTATGGGCCATTTGTGCCAAGGAATGCGAGGGACTCCCTGCCTCCATCTCCACAGCATACTGCCACGGTGCGTCTGGGTCCTCTGTCTCCTCCTCCTCCTCCTCTACCAGATGCTCCTGCTCCTCCACTCCTGTCCGCTGAGTGGAAAAACCACCCATTTCACTCAATAATTCCTGAGCACAAATGTCCTCCTCTACCTCCTCCTCTTCTTCCTGTCCTGCCCCCACAGGGGTCATGTGGCGTTGAGATCTGTGCGCCACGTCTACCGCACCCTGACCAGCCATTGTTAACAGCATTTGTTCCAGGACGTGCAACAGAGGAATGACGTCGTTCATCCCATAGTCCTGCCGACTCACGAATAGCGTGGCCTCCTCAAAGGGCCTGAGCAAGCGGCAGGTGTCACGCATGAGCTGCCAATGGCTGACATCTAAGTTACACAGGGGAGTACCTTTATCCGCTTGTAACATCAGGAAATCGGTGATGGCCTTTCGCTGCTCGTAAAGGTGGTCTAACATGTGTAGGGTTGAATTCCACCTTGTTGCAACGTCGCAGATCAGGCGATGCTGTGGAATTCCGTTCTGCCGCTGCAGCTCAATGAGGGTGTTCTTTGCGGTGTAGGAATGGCTGAAATGCATGCACAGTTTACGTGACATTTTAAGGATGTCTTGCAGTGGGATGGTGGATTTTAGGAACCGCTTGACAACCAGATTGAACACGTGAGCCATGCATGGCGCATGGCACAACCTTCCTTGACGCAGAGCAGACACCATGTTCTTTCCGTTGTCAGTCAACATGGTTCCGATTTTTAGTTTGCGCGGAGACAGCCATCTGTCGATTTCTCTGTTCATTACACTCAGCAGTTCCTCCCCTGTGTGACTACGTTCGCCAAGGCATACCAGGTGCAGCACAGCGTGACACCGTTGCGCCCTGCACATGTGATATGCCGGTCGGGTAATGGGACTTGGCACGGGGGTGGCGGCTGAGGACACGGCGGAAAAAGAGGTGGTAGAGGCGGACATGCTTGCTGGACCAAGGACGTGCAAACGTGGAGGCAAAAGCGTCGTGACCTGTCCAAGTTGCTGGTGCGGCTGTGCCGGCACCACGTTCACCCAGTGGGCCGTAAATGACATGTACTGTCCCTGACCGTAGTTACAGCTCCACACGTCGGCGCTGCCGTGCACTTTGGCAGAGACCGACATGCTCAAAGACTGGCCCACCATCTCTTCTACATGTGAATGCAGGGCTGGCACTGCCTTTTGGGCAAAGAAATGACGGCTTGGCACTCTCCACCGCGGCGCGGCACAAGCCATCATTTCTCGGAAAGGTGCTGAGTCCACCAGTTGGAAAGGGAGGGACTGCAGCACCAGCAACTTGGACAGGAGGACGTTCAGCTTTTGCACCGTCGGGTGCGTGCTCGCAAACTGTTGTCTCTTGGATACGGATTCCAAGAAAGACTGTTGACGGAATCCGAGAAGAGGAGTAGCAGGAGAAGGAGCATCTGAACGAGCGGAAGATGCCAACGAGCGACAACTCCCCTCAGCAGAGGTGTTGGAGCCTTGACTGGCTGATAGAGGGCGATTGACGACGTCGGGTGACGGAGCAAGTAACGGAGCGGGTGATGGAGCGGGGGCTGGGGCAGGCAGAACCGCCGTATGTTTATCACGGTTTTCCCAGGCCACCGAATGGTGACGCTGCATATGCTGACGCAACGCTGTAGTCCCAACATGGGCCCCCTGGCCACGCTTGCATTTCTGGCCACATAGTCGACATACGGCTACGTTTACTTCCTCGGGCGGCTTGAGGAAAAATTGCCACACCACCGAGTAGGAAACTTTGCCCCCGCTACTCTTCACTGGCTGACTGCTACTTCCTCCGTGCGCACCGGCACCACTACTGGCCGTGGTGGTAGGCTGCAGTGGAGCTGGTGCTCTACTCCGTGGACGTTTGGCTCCACTGACACTGATGCGACCCTGCTGCTGTCTCCTGGGCAACCCACCGACTGTTTTGCTCGCTGCCAAGCTGCCACCCTCTTCTCCTGATGATGCGGAAGAAATTGCCTGATGACGACGAGGCTGCCAAGTGCGATCAACCTCCTCATCATCAAGTAGGGTCTCCGCCTCACTACTAGCCCCCTCGGCTGCGTCTGGGTCAGGAGACAGACCTGTCTCTAGACCGGCTACCGAGCCACTCCCCTCGCCAGTACTTGTTCGCTTGGCTGCTGAAAAGGCCGATGTCTCCCCCCGTTCCTGACCGCCCTCTGTTAGCTCTTCCTCACTGTACAGTGGGGCTGAGCCCACAGCATGCGATACTTCGCTTGGTGAGGGAACAGCAAAGGACAGGGGCAGGTAGAGGACACGTGATTTCAGTGGGCTTGCTCCCGGGCCATGCCAACTAACGGTTGTGTCTGACGTACCCACCGACCGTTGGCTGTAGGTGTCAGAGGTGACCTGGGAAGAGGAAGACGACCGAGCCAACCAATCAATGACGGCAGGGTTGTCGGTGGAGACACGACCGCTGGATGACACCGGGAGCACTGGCCTCTGGCTGCGAATACTGCTGCCTCGACCCCTTCCTCTGCTGCCACGTAGGTGTCCCTGAGTAACAATTCTCTGGCACTCAGTAACAATTCTGTCTGTCCCTGAGTATGAATTCTGTGGCCCTGAGTAACAATTCTGTGTCTGTGCGAGTAACAATTCTGTGTCTGTGCGAGTAACAATTCTGTGTCTGTGCAAGTAACAATTTTGTGTCTGTGCGAGTAACAATTCTCTGGCACTCAGTAACAATTCTGTCTGTCCCTGAGTAACAATTCTCTGGCACTCAGTAACAATTCTGTCTGTCCCTGAGTAACAATTCTCTGGCACTCAGTAACAATTCTGTCTGTCCCTGAGTATGAATTCTGTGGCCCTGAGTAACAATTCTGTGTCTGTGCGAGTAACAATTCTGTGTCTGTGCAAGTAACAATTTTGTGTCTGTGCGAGTAACAATTCTCTGGCACTCAGTAACAATTCTGTCTGTCCCTGAGTAACAATTCTCTGGCACTCAGTAACAATTCTGTCTGTCCCTGAGTAACAATTCTCTGGCACTCAGTAACAATTCTGTCTGTCCCTGAGTAACAATTCTCTGGCACTCAGTAACAATTCTGTGTCTGTGCGAGTAACAATTCTGTGTCTGTGCAAGTAACAATTTTGTGTCTGTGCGAGTAACAATTCTCTGGCACTCAGTAACAATTCTGTCTGTCCCTGAGTAACAATTCTCTGGCACTCAGTAACAATTCTGTCTGTCCCTGAGTAACAATTCTCTGGCACTCAGTAACAATTCTGTCTGTCCCTGAGTATGAATTCTGTGGCCCTGAGTAACAATTCTGTGTCTGTGCGAGTAACAATTCTGTGTCTGTGCAAGTAACAATTTTGTGTCTGTGCGAGTAACAATTCTCTGGCACTCAGTAACAATTCTGTCTGTCCCTGAGTAACAATTCTCTGGCACTCAGTAACAATTCTGTCTGTCCCTGAGTAACAATTCTCTGGCACTCAGTAACAATTCTGTCTGTCCCTGAGTAACAATTCTCTGGCACTCAGTAACAATTCTGTCTGTCCCTGAGTAACAATTCTCTGGCACTCAGTAACAATTCTGTGTCTGTGCGAGTAACAATTCTGTGTCTGTGCAAGTAACAATTTTGTGTCTGTGCGAGTAACAATTCTCTGGCACTCAGTAACAATTCTGTCTGTCCCTGAGTAACAATTCTCTGGCACTCAGTAACAATTCTGTCTGTCCCTGAGTAACAATTCTCTGGCACTCAGTAACAATTCTGTCTGTCCCTGAGTATGAATTCTGTGGCCCTGAGTAACAATTCTGTGTCTGTGCGAGTAACAATTCTGTGTCTGTGCAAGTAACAATTTTGTGTCTGTGCGAGTAACAATTCTCTGGCACTCAGTAACAATTCTGTCTGTCCCTGAGTAACAATTCTCTGGCACTCAGTAACAATTCTGTCTGTCCCTGAGTAACAATTCTCTGGCACTCAGTAACAATTCTGTCTGTCCCTGAGTAACAATTCTCTGGCACTCAGTAACAATTCTGTCTGTCCCTGAGTAACAATTCTCTGGCACTCAGTAACAATTCTGTGTCTGTGCGAGTAACAATTCTGTGTCTGTGCAAGTAACAATTTTGTGTCTGTGCGAGTAACAATTCTCTGGCACTCAGTAACAATTCTGTCTGTCCCTGAGTAACAATTCTCTGGCACTCAGTAACAATTCTGTCTGTCCCTGAGTAACAATTCTCTGGCACTCAGTAACAATTCTGTCTGTCCCTGAGTATGAATTCTGTGGCCCTGAGTAACAATTCTGTGTCTGTGCGAGTAACAATTCTGTGTCTGTGCAAGTAACAATTTTGTGTCTGTGCGAGTAACAATTCTCTGGCACTCAGTAACAATTCTGTCTGTCCCTGAGTAACAATTCTCTGGCACTCAGTAACAATTCTGTCTGTCCCTGAGTAACAATTCTCTGGCACTCAGTAACAATTCTGTCTGTCCCTGAGTAACAATTCTCTGGCACTCAGTAACAATTCTGTGTCTGTGCGAGTAACAATTCTGTGTCTGTGCAAGTAACAATTTTGTGTCTGTGCGAGTAACAATTCTCTGGCACTCAGTAACAATTCTGTCTGTCCCTGAGTAACAATTCTCTGGCACTCAGTAACAATTCTGTCTGTCCCTGAGTAACAATTCTCTGGCACTCAGTAACAATTCTGTCTGTCCCTGAGTATGAATTCTGTGGCCCTGAGTAACAATTCTGTGTCTGTGCGAGTAACAATTCTGTGTCTGTGCAAGTAACAATTTTGTGTCTGTGCGAGTAACAATTCTCTGGCACTCAGTAACAATTCTGTCTGTCCCTGAGTAACAATTCTCTGGCACTCAGTAACAATTCTGTCTGTCCCTGAGTAACAATTCTCTGGCACTCAGTAACAATTCTGTCTGTCCCTGAGTAACAATTCTCTGGCACTCAGTAACAATTCTGTCTGTCCCTGAGTAACAATTCTCTGGCACTCAGTAACAATTCTGTGTCTGTGCGAGTAACAATTCTGTGTCTGTGCAAGTAACAATTTTGTGTCTGTGCGAGTAACAATTCTCTGGCACTCAGTAACAATTCTGTCTGTCCCTGAGTAACAATTCTCTGGCACTCAGTAACAATTCTGTCTGTCCCTGAGTAACAATTCTCTGGCACTCAGTAACAATTCTGTCTGTCCCTGAGTATGAATTCTGTGGCCCTGAGTAACAATTCTGTGTCTGTGCGAGTAACAATTCTGTGTCTGTGCAAGTAACAATTTTGTGTCTGTGCGAGTAACAATTCTCTGGCACTCAGTAACAATTCTGTCTGTCCCTGAGTAACAATTCTCTGGCACTCAGTAACAATTCTGTCTGTCCCTGAGTAACAATTCTCTGGCACTCAGTAACAATTCTGTCTGTCCCTGAGTAACAATTCTCTGGCACTCAGTAACAATTCTGTCTGTCCCTGAGTAACAATTCTCTGGCACTCAGTAACAATTCTGTGTCTGTGCGAGTAACAATTCTGTGTCTGTGCAAGTAACAATTTTGTGTCTGTGCGAGTAACAATTCTCTGGCACTCAGTAACAATTCTGTCTGTCCCTGAGTAACAATTCTCTGGCACTCAGTAACAATTCTGTCTGTCCCTGAGTAACAATTCTCTGGCACTCAGTAACAATTCTGTCTGTCCCTGAGTATGAATTCTGTGGCCCTGAGTAACAATTCTGTGTCTGTGCGAGTAACAATTCTGTGTCTGTGCAAGTAACAATTCTGTGTCTGTGCGAGTAACAATTCTCTGGCACTCAGTAACAATTCTGTCTGTCCCTGAGTAACAATTCTCTGGCACTCAGTAACAATTCTGTCTGTCCCTGAGTAACAATTCTCTGGCACTCAGTAACAATTCTGTCTGTCCCTGAGTAACAATTCTCTGGCACTCAGTAACAATTCTGTCTGTCCCTGAGTAACAATTCTCTGGCACTCAGTAACAATTCTGTGTCTGTGCGAGTAACAATTCTGTGTCTGTGCAAGTAACAATTTTGTGTCTGTGCGAGTAACAATTCTCTGGCACTCAGTAACAATTCTGTCTGTCCCTGAGTAACAATTCTCTGGCACTCAGTAACAATTCTGTCTGTCCCTGAGTAACAATTCTCTGGCACTCAGTAACAATTCTGTCTGTCCCTGAGTATGAATTCTGTGGCCCTGAGTAACAATTCTGTGTCTGTGCGAGTAACAATTCTGTGTCTGTGCAAGTAACAATTTTGTGTCTGTGCGAGTAACAATTCTCTGGCACTCAGTAACAATTCTGTCTGTCCCTGAGTAACAATTCTCTGGCACTCAGTAACAATTCTGTCTGTCCCTGAGTAACAATTCTCTGGCACTCAGTAACAATTCTGTCTGTCCCTGAGTATGAATTCTGTGGCCCTGAGTAACAATTCTGTGTCTGTGCGAGTAACAATTCTGTGTCTGTGCAAGTAACAATTTTGTGTCTGTGCGAGTAACAATTCTCTGGCACTCAGTAACAATTCTGTCTGTCCCTGAGTAACAATTCTCTGGCACTCAGTAACAATTCTGTCTGTCCCTGAGTAACAATTCTCTGGCACTCAGTAACAATTCTGTCTGTCCCTGAGTATGAATTCTGTGGCCCTGAGTAACAATTCTGTGTCTGTGCGAGTAACAATTCTGTGTCTGTGCAAGTAACAATTTTGTGTCTGTGCGAGTAACAATTCTCTGGCACTCAGTAACAATTCTGTCTGTCCCTGAGTAACAATTCTCTGGCACTCAGTAACAATTCTGTCTGTCCCTGAGTAACAATTCTCTGGCACTCAGTAACAATTCTGTCTGTCCCTGAGTAACAATTCTCTGGCACTCAGTAACAATTCTGTCTGTCCCTGAGTAACAATTCTCTGGCACTCAGTAACAATTCTGTGTCTGTGCGAGTAACAATTCTGTGTCTGTGCAAGTAACAATTTTGTGTCTGTGCGAGTAACAATTCTCTGGCACTCAGTAACAATTCTGTCTGTCCCTGAGTAACAATTCTCTGGCACTCAGTAACAATTCTGTCTGTCCCTGAGTAACAATTCTCTGGCACTCAGTAACAATTCTGTCTGTCCCTGAGTAACAATTCTGTCTGTCCCTGAGAATGAATTCTGTGGCCCTGAGTAAGAATTCTCTGGCACTCAGTAACAATTCTGTCTGTCCCTGAGTAACAATTCTCTGGCACTCAGTAACAATTCTGTCTGTCCCTGAGTAAAAATTCTGTGGCCCTAATAACGTTTCTGTGGCCCTAAGTAACAATTTCTCTGGCACTGAGTGAAAATTCTGTCTGTCCCTGAGTATGAATTCTGTGGCCCTAACTAGCGTTTCTTTGTCCCTAAATAACGATTCTGTGGCCCTCATTAACAAGTCTGTGTCCCTGAGTAATGGTTCTCTGTCCCTAAGTAACTTCTCTCTGTCCCCAATTCTCGTTTCTGTGGCCCTAACTCTGTCCCTGTCCCCTAGTACAGAGCGGTCTGCCTCTGTTCAATGACTGCAGGCAAATGAAGATTTCCAAAATGGCCGCTATATATACCTCGACCATTACACAGTGCTGGCTGGCTGGCTGCTGATTGGCTGATGCGATCACATGTCGTTGAGGAATGCATTATGGGGCAGCGCGCCTTGTCTGCGCGCCTTCCCCGACATCCCCGCTCCGTCCGCCGCACATGTCAGCCGCCATTTTCGGAAAAATTTCGATTCGCGCGTCCGAATTAGGCTGTTTTTCGGATTCGGCACGAATCGAAATTTTTCCGATATTCGACTCGAATTCCACTTCGGATACTTCGATTCGCTCATCTCTAGTGCACACCTGTGTGCAAAGATCTTGACCCTGTGCCAGTATGTAAACAGCGGTTGCACCATGTGAGGTATTGCCGTGAACGTCAGATCAAGGGCAGTAATTCTAACACTAGACCTCCTCTGTAAGTCTAAAATGGTAGCTTTTAAAGGCTTTTAAAATGTTGCCTATGGATATTAAAAATGTTTGCAGTTGTCGCCATTGCACGGGGCATGTGCAGTTTTAAAGCATGTCATGTTTGGTATCTATTTACTCGGCATACCATTATCTTTTATATTTTACCAAATAATTGGCCAATATATTGTGTTTTTGTGCATTAAAAGTAAAAAAAGTGTATTTTTTTTTAAATTTGCTTTTGAAAAATTGCTGCTTAAGTACTATGTGCCATAAAAAAATTGTAGTACCCACCATTTTATTCACTATGGTGTCTGCTTTAAAAAATATATAATGTTTGGGGGTTTAAATTAATTTCCTGGCAAAAAATACAGATTTTTTCATGTGAACAAAAAGTGTCAGAAAAGGCTTGGTCTTCAGGTGATTAGAAGAGTGAGTGATGTGTGGCATAAACTTCTAATGCTGGGCATAGAACGCCCCACCCCCCAAAACGACCCTATTTTGAAAAGTAGACACCCCAAACTATTTGCTGATAGGAATGTTGAATCAATAGAAGAATTTATTTTTTTTACCACACGTTTTTGGAAAATGACAAAAAAAATATATATATTTTTTTTCTTTACACAAAATTGTCACATAAATGATTTATTGCTCACACATGCCATGGGTATATGTGGAATTACTCCCCAAAATACATTCTGCTACTTCTCCCGAGTATGGGGGGTACCACATGTGGGAGACGTTTTGGCAGTCTAGCCAAGTACAGGACCCCAAAATCCAATAAGCACCTTCAGGCTTTTAAAGGGCTTTATTTCCTCATTACACTTCCAGACTACCTATCACAGGTTCGGAGGCCCTGAAATGCCAGGATAGCACCTAATCCAGCCAAATGACCCCTTTTTGGAAAGTAGACACCCCAAGGAAATTTGATAAAAAGCATGGTAAGTATTTTGCAGATCTCATTTGTTGCCACAAGTTTTTGGAAAATGAAGAAAAAAAAACAAAAACATATTTTTTCTATTTGTTTTATATTTCAAAACCTTGTGAGAAAAAATGAGATCTGCAAAATACTCACCATGCCTCTTTTTAAATTCCTTGGGGTGTCTACTTTCCAGAAAGGGGTCATTTGGGGGGGGGGGGGGGGTTGGGTGCTATCCTGGCATGTCAGGGCCTTTGAAACTGTGATAGGTAGTGAGAAAGTGTAATGAGGAAGTTACGCACCTTCAGGCTTTCAAAAGTGGTCATTGGATTTCAGGCTCCTGTATGAGGCTAGGCTCCCAAAACGTCTCAAACATGTGGTACCCCCATACTCGGTAGAAGTAGAAGAATGTATTTTGGGGTGTAATTCCACATATACCCATGGCTTGTGCGAGAAATATATAATTTAAATGACAACTTTATATATAAAAAAAAATGTGTTTTTTGTCATTTTCCAGAAACGTGTGGAAGAAAACAATCTTCCATGGACTCAAAATGCCTCTCAGCAGATAGCTTAGGGTGTCTACTTTCCGAAAAGGGGTCATTTGGGGGTGTTTGTACTATCCTGGTATTTTAGCACCTCAAGGAATGTGATGAGCAGTCAGAAAGTAAAAGCTGTGTAAATTCCATTATCTATCCCATAGTTTGTAGACGCTATAACTTTCACACAAAGCAATCAATATTCACTTATTGGGATTTTTGTAACCAAAAACATGGAGCAGAATACATTTTGGCCTAAATTGATGACAACATTTTAGTTTTTTTGGATATTTTTTATGACCGAAATGAGAAAATATTGTTTTTTTCAAAAAAATATTTTTCTTCAAAACCTTTTTCTGGTTATAGCGCCAAAAATAAAAAGTGTACAGGTGATCAAATACCACCAAAAGAAAGCTCTATTTGTGTGAAAATAGGACATAAATTTCATTTATGTACCGTATTGCATGACCGCACAATTGTCTGTTAAACTAGCGCAGCGCTGTATAGCAAAAAAAATGGTGTAAACTGCAGTATCTATACCATAGTTTGTAGACGCTATAACGTTCACACAAAGCAATCAATATACACTTATTGGGATTTTTTTTACCAAAAAACATGGAGCAGAATACATTTTGGCTGAAATTTATAACTAACTTTGAGTTTACTATATATTTTTTATAGCGAAAGTAAAAAATATTATTTTTCTTCAAAATTTTTGGTCTTTTTTTGTTTATAGCGTGAAAAATAAAAAGCGCACAGGTGATCAAATACCACCGAAAGAAAGCTCTATTTGTGTGAAAAAAAGGACGTAAATTTCGTTTGGCTGCAGCATTGCATGACCGCGCAATTATCAGTTGAATTAGTGCAGCGCTGAGTAGCAAAAAGAGGCGTGGCCAGGAAGGGGGGTAAATCCTCAGGAGGGGGAGGGGTTAATGGCAGATTCCACAGCGTACCTTCAGCGGTCTAGTGGAGTCCATGCCTCAATGGGTTATGGCAGGTGGTCATAATATTATGGCTGATTGGTGTATGTGAATTCATTTGTTCATATAAATGTGAACTCCAGAAATGATACCTCTCAAACCTCCAGGCCATTGTAATGTAACTAATTAAACAATCGTCAAGGGGAAAATATAATTAACTCATCTAATGAGTTCAGCTAAAGATACACCAGAGAAATATACAGTGGTGATTTGTTGTTTACCTGCAACAAAATGTTTGCTTTTGGTTTTAATATCACTTTATTACTGTCATGTTCTGAAAGGTTAATATGAGATTATTCCCATGAGAAGCAAGATCAGTGTTGTATAGCAGGTTGATACAATGTGGAAATCACTGTTGCTTTTTTTTTTTTTTTAAATTTGCACTGCTACATAGTAAACAGTGAGAAATCAACAGGTATGCCTGTATGGGTACAGTGTTGCATGACCGCGCAATTGTCATTCAAAGTGTGATAGCGCTGAAAGCTGAAAATTGGCCTGGGCAGGAAGGGGGTGAAAGTGCCCAGACTGGAAGGGGGTGAAAGTGCCCGGACTGGAAGGGGGTGAAAGTGTCCGGACTGGAAGGGGGGAAAGTGTCCGGACTGAAAGGGGGGAAAGTGTCCGGACTGGAAGGGGGGGAAAGTGTCCGGACTGGAAGGGGGTGAAAGTGCCCGGACTGGAAGGGGGGAAAGTGTCCGGACTGAAAGGGGGGAAAGTGTCCGGACTGGAAGGGGGGGAAAGTGTCCGGACTGGAAGGGGGTGAAAGTGCCCGGACTGGAAGGGGGGAAAGTGTCCGGACTGGAAGGGGGGAAAGTGTCCGGACTGAAAGGGGGGAAAGTGTCCGGACTGGAAGGGGGGGAAAGTGTCCGGACTGGAAGGGGGGGAAAGTGTCCGGACTGGAAGGGGGTGAAAGTGCCCGGACTGGAAGGGAGTGAAAGTGTCCGGACTGGAAGGGGGGAAAGTGTCCGTACTGGAAGGGGGGAAAGTGTCCGGACTGTAAGGGGGGAAAGTGTCTGGACTGGAAGGGGGGGAAAGTGTCCGGACTGGAAGGGGGTGAAAGTGTCCGTACTGGAAGGGGGGAAAGTGTCCGGACTGTAAGGGGGGGAAAGTGTCCGGACTGGAAGGGGGAGAAAGTGTCCGGACTGGAAGGGGGTGAAAGTGTCCGGACTGGAAGGGGGTGAAAGTGTCCGGACTGGAAGGGGGTGAAAGTGCCCGGACTGGAAGGGGGAAAGTGTCCGGACTGGAAGGGGGAAAGTGTCCGGACTGAAAGGGGGGAAAGTGTCCGGACTGGAAGGGGGTGAAAGTGTCCGGACTGGAAGGGGGGGAAAGTGTCCGGACTGGAAGGGGGTGAAAGTGCCCGGACTGGAAGGGGGGAAAGTGTCCGGACTGGAAGGGGGGAAAGTGTCCGGACTGAAAGGGGGGAAAGTGTCCGGACTGGAAGGGGGGGAAAGTGTCCGGACTGGAAGGGGGGGAAAGTGTCCGGACTGGAAGGGGGTGAAAGTGCCCGGACTGGAAGGGAGTGAAAGTGTCCGGACTGGAAGGGGGGAAAGTGTCCGTACTGGAAGGGGGGAAAGTGTCCGGACTGTAAGGGGGGAAAGTGTCTGGACTGGAAGGGGGGGAAAGTGTCCGGACTGGAAGGGGGTGAAAGTGTCCGTACTGGAAGGGGGGAAAGTGTCCGGACTGTAAGGGGGGGAAAGTGTCCGGACTGGAAGGGGGAGAAAGTGTCCGGACTGGAAGGGGGTGAAAGTGTCCGGACTGGAAGGGGGTGAAAGTGTCCGGACTGGAAGGGGGTGAAAGTGCCCGGACTGGAAGGGGGGGAAAGTGTCTGGACTGGAAGGGGGGGAAAGTGTCAGGACTGGAAGGGGCTGAAAGTGTCCGGACTGGAAGGGGGTGAAAGTATCCGGACTGGAAGGGGGGAAAGTGTCCGGACTGGAAGGGGGGGAAAGTGTCCAGACTGGAAGGGAGGGAAAGTGTCCGGACTGGAAGGGGGGGAAAGCGTCTGGACTGGAAGGGGGTGAAAGTGTCTGGACTGGAAGGGGGTGAAAGTGTCTGGACTGGAAGGGGGTGAAAGTGTCTGGACTGGAAGGGGGATGAAAGTGTCCGGACTGGAAGAGGGGGGAAGTGTCTGGACTGGAAGGGGGGGAAGTGTCCGGACTGGAAGGGGGGGGAAGTGTCCGGACTGGAAGATGGATGAAAGTGTCTCGACTGGAAGGGGATGAAAGTGTCCGGACTGGAAAGGGGGTGAAAGTGTCTGTACTGGAAGGGGTGAAAAAAAAACACACACAGACCCCCTCCAGGGGTCTGCTATGTATTTTGGGAGAACCTTCTAAGAGAGATGTGTGCTGTTTTATCCATTAATGCGAACTGCGGTGGGTGTGTATGGTAAGTTAACAACACTTCGACATCGTTCCACAAAACACGGTGCGATGTGCAGAATCGGATCTCATAGGTGTGAATACCCATGCGATCTAACTTTAGTGTGGACCCAAAAAATGGTCCTGCACCTTTTTGGTGCGGATGTGGTGCGATTGGAGCCATATATAATGTATGGCTCCAATTGCACCGCACAGAATTCGTATGTGATTTGCAGAGGAAAGCAGTGCAGTTCCTGTGTGAATCACATGTGATGGACCGCACGGCATTAGTGTGAACCCGGCCTTAATGGTACTTATTACTGGCTTCCCTACCAGGCGCGTATTTGCCGAGAGGCAAACAAGGCGTTTGCCTAGGGCGGCATTTTTTAGGGGGGCGGCGCGGTAGGGACACTAAGTACAGGGGCGGGCAGGGGGCTGTTGTGTCTTACCTGGCTCCAGTCCCACGACGATCCAGTCCGGGAAGCGCTGCTCCTTCATTCACTCCAGCCGCTCCCTCACTCGATGTTCACGCTGCCGCTCGGCTCCGCCTCCTCACCGGTGATTGGGCGCCAGAACTGTAGCTCGGGAAAGGCACACAGGCGGCCAATCACCGGCGAGGAGGCAGAGCCGAGCGGCCCCACGAACATCGAGTGAGGGAGCGCCCGGAGTGAATGAAGCAGGACAGCTGACCGCCCGGTAAGTGTGCCGTGCTGATGGTGCTGCTGCAACCAGGTATGCTGGCTGCAGCAGCACTTAGGCTGGAGCAGGGGTCAGCAAGTTAAGTGTCATTGGTGACAGTGGGAGGAATAGTGCCCCATCATTGGTGTCACTGATACTAATGATGGGGCATTATTCCTCCCACTGACACCAATGATGGGGCTCTATTCCTCCCCCCACTGACACTAACGATGGGGCACTATTCCTCCCCCTACTGACACCAACGATGGGGCTCTATTCCTCCCCCCACTGACACCAAGGATGGGGCACTATTCCTCCCCCTACTGACACCAACGATGGGGCTCTATTCCTCCCCCCACTGACACCAATGATGGGGTACTATTCCTCCCACTAACACCAATGTTGGGACACTATACCCCCCCACTGACACCAATGACGTGTCCATTGGTGCCAGTGGGAGGAATAGTGCCCCATCATTGGTGTCAGTGGGAAGAATAGTGCCCCATCATTGGTGTCAGTGGGAGGAATAGTGCCCCATCATTGGTGTCAGTGGGAGTAATCGTGCCCCATCATTGGTGTCACTGGGAGTAATCGTGCCCCATCATTGGTGTCAGTGGGAGGAATAGTGCCCCATCATTGGTAACAGTGGGAGGAATAGTGCCCCATCATTGGTGTCAGTGGGAGTAATCGTGCCCTATCTTTGGTGTCAGTGGGAGGAATAGTGCCCCATCATTGGTGTCAGTGGGAGGAATAGTGTCCCATCATTGGTATCAGTAGGAGGAATAGTGTCCCATCATTGGTGTCAGTGGGAGGAATAGCACTCCATCATTGGTATCAGTGGGAGGAATAGTGTCCCATCATTGGTGTCAGTGGGAGGAATAGTGCCCCATCATTGGTGTCAGTGAGTGGAATAGTGTCCCATCATTGGTATCAGTGGGAGGAATAGCGCCCCATCATTGGTATCAGTGGGAGGAATCGTGCCCCATTATTGGTGTCAGTGGGAGTAATAGTGCCCCATCATTGGTGTCAGTGGGAGGAATAGTGCCCCATCATTGGTGTCAGTGGGAGGAATAGCGCCCCATCATTGGTATCAGTGGGAGGAATAGTGCTCCATCATTGGTATCAGTGGCAGGAATAGCGCCCCATCATTGGTGTCAGTGGGAGGAATAGTGCCCCATCATTGGTGTCAGTGGGAGGAATAGTGTCCCATCATTGGTGTCAGTGGGAGGAATAGTGCCCCATCATTGGTATCAGTGGGAGGAATAGTGCCCCATTATTGGTGTCAGTGGGAGGAATAGCGGCCCATCGTTGTCAGTGGGCAGAGCCCTAATAGGAAGAGGTGGAGCCTAAAGAGGAAGGGGCGGAGTTTGCAGGTTAAAGGGCGGGGCAAATTTAGATGTAGGGGGGTGCCCAATTTTAGTCTTGCCTAGGGCAGCACAAAACCAAAATACACCACTGATCACTGCGATCGTCAAGAGCTGTAGAATTTATTTTGGGTTGTTCTTTGGTGGAAGGTTATAGTAGTAACAAGAAACACACAGCTAAATAAAAAAAAATTTTTTTTTTTTTTTTACTATTTTGCTCCAGTTTTCCTTTGTTAATAAAAAAAATTCAGGAGATATCCATTACCATTTACCACCAAATGAAAGCCCAATTTGTCCTGAAAAAAACGCGGTATAATCCACCTGGATGTACGAAGTAGTTGTGATGATATGTACGGTTTTACTAACAAATGTCAATGTTGCAAATTGTGCTTAGGCATTTAGATTTGTTTTACCCTCAGGCATGAAGGGGTTAATCTCCGTCCTCCAGTAATACAGGCCAAAGCCCGGAGACACTCACTGTGGAAACATAAACTGTTGCATTGCCTTATATCAGTGCCTTCAAAATAATTGTCAGCTTCCTTTACCGCTCATCTAAAACAATGCGCCTGGACGGGATTATATATATTTGGCGTGTATTGACCCCCTATAATTAAGGGGTCAAAGGATCTGGTAAGCCCCCATTTGATATCACGGTGGTGCAAAGTCACGTTGGCGGTTATATTGGAATGAGGATTTTTCATCATTCCTTACAGAAAAAAGAGGACTGTTCTATACACTCTATAAGGACTGTTTTATTTATATTTATTTCATGTATTGTTTTGTGGCAATGGTCCAATCATGAGCACTTTCTTGTTTATCCTTTATTGGACATATATTATTTGTATATTATTTGTATATTATTTTTTGAGGTATTTGTATTTCATTGAGCGAGTTTTTTATTTAATTTGTGATTTAGAGGGGATATCCTCTTGGTGTGTTTGCTGCTTTGTACACGATTTGGGTGGGTATTTGCGCAGTTCAATTATTTTATATTATTGATTTGGGGATACCCTTAACCTTCACATACCAAATCATGTGTGGCATGCAAGTCACCTCCCGTGAACAGTATCTGCTCACCAACCAATGCTGTCCCCAATCTGAAATCATAGTCACACACGCGTTTGCACCCTCCTGGGCTATACACCAAATGGGTCCTGGCTCCTAGTTCCACACCAAATGGCTCCCAAGATTGTTCCTTCACTCCTCCTTTCTTCTCATGTATAGATATATTTAATATTTACACCCCGGTCACACCGATCCCTAATTTGAAATCGTGGAGGGCTCGCCTCCAGGACTTCTCCCGAGCTTCTCCCATCCTATGGAATTCTCTACCCCAATCTGTCTGTCTGTCTCCTAATCTATCCACCTTTAGATGATCCCTGAAAACCTCTCTCTTTAAAGAAGTCTATCCTGCTCTACCTAGTAAACCGCCATTTATTTCCTCCAACAGCTCATCCCCCCCACAGCTATTATCTTTTGTATCACTCAACCCTTCCTCCTAGAGTGTAAGCTCCTAGGATCAGGGCCCTCTGTTTCCTCTTGCACCATATTGTATTGTAACTGTCATGTCTGCCTTCATTTTGCAAACTGTTGGCGCGATATAAATAATGTATAATAATAATATAATAATAATAATCACTTGTGCAAAAGGAATAAAGCCAACAGTGCTCTCTGTACATATGAAATCATTCAATGCATGCTTAAAGCAGAACACTCATATAAAATGCACACAAAGTGCCATGATTTGTACATTATACATATATAGGCATCTTCCTCTCACCACAAGGTCTGTATACCACCCAATAGCAGCTTGCGTGCTGGCGTGGCTCCGCCCCTATATGCGTTACTCCTATAATGTAGGCTTCCTCAGAAGGACCGGAGCAGGACAACTATCCTCACTTACTGTATATACTGTCCCAGCCACCGCCATGAGCTCCGTGTCCGCTGGGAGACGACCAGAAATGGTGCTGCTATGGGGTGGATTACAGATCTTGTACACTATACTGTAACAAGCTTCTCCAGGATCGGACTCAACTACGTACTTCATTTCAGGCTCAATGGCCCCTCACTAGAGATGAGCGAATTTTTCAAAAATTCGATTCGGCTGATTCGGCGAATTCCAGGAAGAAATTCGATTCGATGCGAATTAATTTGCTACGAAGTTAACTTATAAAAAGGGTTTCTAGGCTTCAGAGAGCCTTTAAATTAGTGCAGAACACTGTACCTTTAATTTAAATGCCCTTGGAGATGAGGAAGGAGAAGGAGAAGGAGAAGGATGAGAAGAAGGAGAAGGAGAAGGATGAGAAGAAGGAGAAGGATGAGAAGAAGGAGAAGGAGAAGGATGAGAAGAAGGAGAAGGAGAAGGATGAGAAGAAGGAGAAGGATGAGAAGAAGGAGAAGGATGAGAAGAAGGAGAAGGATGAGAAGAAGGATGAGAAGAAGGATGAGAAGAAGGAGAAAGATGAGAAGAAGGACAGTTCTGTGACAGTTTCTGTCTATTTCTGACAGTTCTGTGACATTCACTCCATACAGCGGTTTCAACCGCTGTATGGAGGGAATGTCCCAGAACTGTCAGAAATAGTCTATTTATGACAGTTCTGGGACATTCCCTCCATACAGCGGTTGAAACATTGTATCTATTTGTTTCCATAAATGACATTCTGCAGATACACTTAGAGGAGCTCTGCAGATACACTTTTTGCCGGCTTGGAATTATTCTTATTTTCATCCTACTTCTTCTTCTTCTTCTTCTTCTTCATCCTCATCCTCATCTTCTTCTTCTTCTGAGGATGAGGATGAAGAAGAAGAAGAAGAAGTAGGATGAAAATAAGATTAATTCCAAGCCGGCAAAAAGTGTATCTGCAGAGCTCCTCTAAGTGTATCTGCAGAATAGAGGAACTCTGCACATACACTTTTTGCCGGCTTGGAATTATTCTTATTTTCATCCTACTTCTTCTTCTTCTTCCTCATCCTCATCCTCTTCTTCTTCTTCTGAGGATGAGGATGAAGAAGTAGAAGAAGAAGAAGAAGTAGGATGAAAATAAGAATTCCAAACCGGCAAAAAGTGTATGTGCAGAGTTCCTCTATTTCTGACAGTTCTCTGACAGCTTCTTCACATGTACAGCGGTTGAAACATCTGTATCCTAAATGGAAACTAATAGATACAATGTTTCAACCGCTGTACATGTGAAGGAACTGTCAGAGAACTGTCAGAAATAGCGGAGCTCTCTGCAGGGACACTTTTGCCGGCTGATCGGGAAAAATCCGATTCGCGCACCCGAAGTAGGCAAATATTCGGATTCGACGCGAATCGAATTTTTCCTGAAATTCGTATCGAATTCCGGTTCGCCTGGTTCGATTCGCTCATCTCTACCCCTCACCCATGATACTGCAAGTTTCAATATTATGCACTTCGCGCTCCCACAAACTCAGGTCTCAGCAGAGAAGGAACTTTATAATAGTTGTTCAGATGGGAAACAGTCCCACTGATTAAACGTTTGGCTCGCGGTTCAGAACAGAACTTATTGTGGTTTTACACTGTAAAGCTACCAGAGGACAGATCTCCTGGAGGGGGGGTGGTATCCTCTGTGACTGGCTTACACTAGCCCACTGAAAGGGACCCTCTGAAGGTTCTATGGCAGCATACAGTGTCCCTCATACCGTCCCCATTCAACAAGAACCTATACCTGCACTAAGGATTGTCCCTGACCAACGGGTTCCTCTCCCAATCCTGCCATTCAATCAAAGTGTGCCTGAATGAGGCAGGATCCTCTTTTAAAGACTCTCATGTTAAGATTTCCACCCAAGATCTCATGGAAATTGAGTATCCAACTGGATACCAGAAAGAAGTGAGTCCATAAAGGGACAATTCCAGGGACGTATTTACCACAAGGCCAACAAGGCATTTGCCTAGGGTGACATTTTTTAGAGGGGCAGCACTGCCCCCTGGAAGGAGGGACGTATGCGGCATGGGGACCATGTGTGATCTGAGAGAGGCTGCGGGCTGCTTGATGGTGTATGCAGAGCATGACTGTCATTCCCGGGGATGTCCAGAGCTGTGAAGGTGTCTTTCTCTCTTTTGCCGGGGTTTGGGTGTTAGTGGAAGGCTCTCCCGGGTAGGGGGGATGGGGCAGGGGTGCTGGTTGGTGTCAGGCTCTCTCCGCCGTGGAGGGGGGGCGTATGATTTTTGTGTTGCCTAGGGGAGCACAAAACCTAAATACACCACTAGACAATTCTCTTCTCAGACTCCTGCAGGCTTTCCTATCCTTTACCGCCAGCCATGGAACTAGGAATGATTGATCCGTTCCTGAACATTACTTCCAGCACAGCCATGTGAGCGTGTACTCAGTGCTTGTATCTCCAGGACTTTGGTGTGGTCAGCTTTCTCCTCCCTTTATCCCACTCCAAAACCTGTGTCAGGGGTGACGATGTTTCCTCCGTTAAGTGATGCTCCTGTCATATGTTGGACTCCTCCATCTCATTATACCGTATAGAAAAATGTCACAAACTGTACAATGCCGGAATTATATACAGTATAACAATGTGATAGGATGAAACCACAAGAATGGCACTCACAGTCCAGGACTACTTGGTACGCCTCGATTTATGTTACTAGTTCACCCAACTTCAGTCCTTCCATTGACTCCTATGCATAGTTACTATTGTACATCGAGGAAACTGACAGACTGGCTCTCAGCCAGGTACCCTCCTTACTTTTCCTTCTTTCCCCTATGTTGTCTTTCTTCTTTATCTCTTTTCTTCTCGCCCTTTGTCTTACAGTATATTGGGGATGTTGGTACATCCCTGAGAGGGAAGAGACAATTACTAGCCATACCTTAAGACATATCCACTTAGGAATTTTAACTATGTAACTATGTCATATTATTCTGAATGCAAAAAGAGAGCGTCAGTTAAAGTGGTTGAAAACTTCAAACATCAAACATGAACAAAGCTGTACTTGTAGTGTGTATTTGCCTCATTCTAGAGCACTAAGTGTCATTTCTGTCTGCTGCTTCATTCCTCTGCTATCAGCATGAGTCGCTTCTGATCAGTTTTCCTGACACCAAGTGAAAAATGGTGACATGGGAGGGCACAGCCTGTGATTGTAAGCCTCAGCTCTGTTCCTGTGTGCTGTGTGAAGGGTATAATTCCCTTCCCTCCAATCAGCTCTCAGAACTCTCTTCACTGAGTATAACTTCAGCTTCCCGCCCCCTGCTTTTCAGAGCTGAGAGATCCTGCGTAAATTCTGCACTTTGAATGGATGTAGGTGACAGACTGTTGTAGATAAACAGGTACAACTTATGAAGGAAGATTTGTTTAACTTCTGTGAGGCCAGTTTGGAGCTATCTGACACACTACCACCTTTACAAGAGTTGGATAAATGACAGCATTACAGTTACGCTTCATAAGAAAAAAGAAAACTAGAGTTGGGGGAATTTATGTCAAATATCTCTTTGTTTGCAATTGTAAATCTGTCACTTTTTTTTTTAAACACATTTTCGTGGCAGAATTATATTTTGTTTTCATTTTGTGTAAAAAATCGACTGCTATGAAAAAAAACATATCTGCCTGTGTTGAACCACCTCCCGCCATATAGTAATATGATGGGCACAAGGTGGTTCTCTCGTTCTGGGAGGATGTCATATGACGTCCTCCCATTCTCACTGCGCATGCGCGGCTCACGGAGCGCGCAGCGTGGCGATCGGCCGTGCGCTGTGTCCCTCGGACACAGTGGATCACCGATTACACTGTTCAACAGGTAAAAAGTTTTGGGCATAAAATTAGCTAATCTTACATAATTTTGGGGTGCTGAAAACGAAAATGACCCTAAAAAATGTTGATTGGCTCTAGTTTCCATGATATATTCACCCACCTAATGACGTAAGCCATTCAAAATTATGATGCAACTTCAGCTGCATATTGCGCAATTGATACTGGTGACCAATAGAAAATTGCATGTATACTGAGATGATGCAATATTAGCCTTTAATTGCATCACTTCACTGCATAAAAGCTGCAGTATCTGTAGCTGATTGGAGTTGGACAGCGTCTTTACATTTCGTTTTCTGCTTATATAGGCTACTCAGTAATGCCTCGAACTTGTGTGAATAAAGCAGATAATTTCTGCTATATCTGCGGTGAAATAACTTTTATCTCACAAAAAAGGAGGATAACAGGAATGATTAAGAAAGCCTACAACTTGTATTTTGGCTGCAAGATAGGAGACCAGGACAAGAGCTGGGCACCACATATATGCTGCAATTCTTGTGGGACGGCACTGGAGCAATGGTTGAATGGAAAAAAGGCATCTATGCCTTTCGCTGTGCCAATGATTTGGAGAGAGCCAACAGATCATGCTAGTAATTGTTACTTTTGTATGGTGCCTCCAATTGTAAAAGGGCTAAATAAGAAGAAAAAGTTATCTGTGCACTATCCAAATATTCCATCGGCAATACGTCCAGTTCCTCATGGAGAGGGGCTACCAATTCCTAAAGCACCAGAATCCTTCGTGGTTGAGTCAAGTGAGGAAGAACCTGAAGCGTGTAGTCACGTGCAGTTGTAAGAGATAGCCCTTTCCTCGAATACAAGAGAAAAGCCAAGAGAAGCAAAACCGACACAAACTGAAGACAAAACTAGTGAGAATCCTAAGTATTAAAATGATTCAACTTAGCTTATGGCTATAATTTTTCTTGGTAATCCTATGCAATATATTATGCCATTTAGGCTTTGTTATGTAGTCAATATCACTTGCTTTATATTTGTGGAAAGACATCTATCTATATAATTATTGTGCATTATGTAGTCATTACGCCTATAGTAGAAAACTTTCCGTTTACAGAAAAACTAGAGCCAATTGACAAATTTCATTGTTATATTTGAACTCAGAATGTGAAATTCATTAAGAAATGGATCCTTTTGTTTCCAAAACTGGCAAAAAATAAAAATTTGTTGAATAGTGTTACGGAAAGAGCCAAAGATGTCAGTTCGGTCATGTGATCAGCTGTGTCCAATCGCAGCTGATCACATGTAAACAGGGAAATGCGGGTTATCGGCATTTTTCTCCTCTCGAGCTGTCATGCTGACAGAGGAGAGGGGAGCCGGTAATCGGTTTTCCGTGGAGGGGACATGTACACTGATCATCAGGGCACTGATGATCAGTGTGCCCTGATGATCAGTGTAGCCCAGTGCTTCTCAATTATTTTCTGTCATGCCCCCCTAGGAAGAAGAAAACATTTTGCGCCCCCCCGCGCGACTGTAAATAGTATCATTTGTCTATAAAATTGTTATAAGTACACCTCTGCATAACACTGTATCCTTATTAACGTATAAGAGAATAAAAAAAGAAAGAAATGTGGATCAATTTACAACAAAGAATAGCTTTATTAACTGTAGCAGAAAAGATTTAAAGTGCATTAGAAATTCAAAAAAAATTAAATCCTTAATTAAACTATAAACATTTTTTGATTGGACATGTCAAACCATATGATACTGAAAAAATACATAAAATCAATAAATAATAATGAATTCAAACCGATCACCAACATTTACTTAGGACCTAATCATTGGCGCCCCATCATTGGTGTCAGTGGGAGGAATAGTGCCTCATTATTGGTGTCAGTGGGAGGAATAGTGCCTCATTATTGGTGTCAGTGGGAGGAATAGTGCCCCATCATTGGTGTCAGTGGGAGGAATAGTGCCTCATTATTGGTGTCAGTGGGAGGAATAGTGCCCCATCATTGGTGTCAGTGGGAGGAATAGTGCCTCATTATTGGTGTCAGTGGGAGGAATAGCGTCCCATCATTGGTGTCAGTGGGAGGAATAGTGTCCCAATATTGGTGTCAGTGGGAGGAATAGCGCCCCATCATTGGTGTCAGTGGGAGGAATAGTGTCCCAACATTGGTGTCAGTGGGAGGAATAGTACCCTGTCAGTGGGGAGAGGAATAGTGCCCCATCGTTGGTGTCAGTGGGGGGGGGGGGAATAGTGCCCCATCGTTTGTGTCAGTGGGAGGAATAGTGCCCCATCGTTGGTGTCAGTGGGAGGAATAATGCCCCATCATTAGTATCAGTGACACCAATGATGCGGCACTATTCCTCCCACTGACACCAATGACACTTGCTGACCCCTGTTGCAGTATGGTGCTGCTGCAACCAGCATATGTGGTTGCAGCAGCACCTCTGCACTGCACACTTACCGGCTTTTCCCTCACTCGATTTGCGCGGGTCTGCTCGGCTTCTCCTCCTCGCCCGTGATTGGCCGCCTGTGTACCTTTTCCTGAGCTACAGTTCTGGCAGCCAATCACCGGTGAGGAGGCGGAGCCGAGCGGCAGGAGTGAGGGAGTGGCCGGAGTGACGGAAGGAGCAGCGCTTCCTGGATGGATCATCGTGGGAGCCAGGTAAGAGACAGCAGCCCTCTGCCCACCCCTGTACTTAGTGTCCCTTCTGTCGGAAGGGGGGGGATGGCAACGCGCCCCCCTTGACGGAGCCTCGCGCCCCACTATTTGAGAAGCACTGGTGTAGCCCCAGCAGTGCCACCTGTCAGTGTCCATCAGTGCCTTATGTCAGTGCCTCGTGCCAGTGTCACATCAGTGCCACATATCAGTGCCCATCTGAGCTGCCTTTCAGTGTCACCCATCAGTGCCAGTCAGTGCCACCTATCAGTGCTACCAATCAGTGCCACCTATCAGTGCCAGTCAGTGCCGCCTATCAGTGCCAGTCAGTGCTGCCTATCAGTGCTGCCTATCAGTGCCAGTCAGTGCCGCCTATCAGTGCCATATATCAGTGCCATGTATCAGTGCTGCCTTTCAGTGCCCATCAGTGATGCCTCTCAATGCCCATCAGTGCCAACTACCAGTGCCTCCTCATCAGTGCCCATCAGTGCCACCTATTACTTTCCATCAGTGCAGCCTATCAGTGCCCATCAGTGCAGCCTCATTAGCGCACATCAGTGAAGGAGAAAAATCACTTATTTACAAAATTGTATAACAAAAACTAAGAAAAAACATTTTTTTCCAAAATTTTCAGTGGTTTTTGGTTTGTTTGAGAAAAAAAAAAACCCCGAGGTGATTAAATACCACCAAAATAAAGCTCTATCTGTCACAAAAAAATGATAAAAATGTCATATGGGTACAGTGTTGCATGACCGTGCAATTGTCATTCAAAGTGTGACAGCACTGAGAGCTGGAAATTGGCTTGGGCAGGAAGGGGGTATAAGTGCCCGGGGGGCGAGGGGTTAAGAAATATTCCTTGGCACGTCTAAGGTCGAATGTAATCCCTAAATATATAAATGCTGACATTTGGGACACAGCAGAAAAAGAGAGGCAGACCATCACTAGGGGGCGACACAACCACACAAAACTTCCGGACTCTTCCATTGGTCACAACACAGACTTAACCCATAATGCTTCCATATATATTTACACAAAAAAGAACTCGTCTTCTGCTGATCTGAGACACAACTCAGCTGATAAATGTTCCCCGGAGTATATGCATTAAGTGCACTTTTACCTAATTATTGTCAGAGTTCTTTTTCAGCAACAATATGACTCCCCTTCATGTCTCTACATAACTACAATCTATACAATCTGTACTGCAGGATCATTAGAATTTAGATTGTTCTTATATGTATTTAAACAGGAAAATAACCACTTGCCCCCCGGAAGGTTTTACCCCCCTTCCTGATCAGGAAATGATTTGCTATGCGGCACTTCGCTAAGTTAACTGACAATTGTGCAGTCATGCAACACTGTACCAAAATGAAATTTGTATCTTTTGTTTTCCCCACAAATAGAGTTTTCTTTTGGTGGTACTTGATCACCGCTGGGTTTTTATTTTTTTATTATATAAATGACAAAACAGAAAATTAAAAAAAAAAACCACAATATTTTTTTTATTTTCTGCTATAAAACATATCCAATAAAAAAAATTAAAAAATAAATAAATTTCTTCATAAATTCAAGGAAAAATGTATTCTGTTATTTTTGGTAAAAAAAAAATCCCAATAAACATTTATTAATTAATAACCATACCTTTACCCTAGGTTCACATCTGTGCGGGTGGTGCCGCTGTGGATCCACATGAAAAATCCCACACAGAGTTCTAATGGCACGCAACCCGCACTGGAAAACGCAACCGAATTGGGGACCGAGGTTTCCGTGCGGTTTGCGTTTTCCAAAGAAGTGCAGGGACCTCTCTGCGTGTCACAGGCCCGGGAGTCCATTCAAATGAATGGGCTCTCGTGCCCATGCAAAACGCAGCCCGCACGGCCGCATAGATGTGAACTGGGGGTAAGACTCTCACAGTCCTACTATAAGTCGCTGATCACCGCCATTACTAGTATAAAATAAATACATAAATATTACGGTACATATACCATATTTGTAGATGCTATAACTTTCACACAAACCAATTAATTATCTCTTTTTACATTCAGAATAACATGACATAGTCACATAGATAACATTCCTAAATGGATATGTCTTAAGGCAGGGGTGTCAAACTGGTGGCCCTCCAGCTGTTGCCAAACTACAAGTCCCATGAGGCATTGCAAGATTGACAGTTACAAGCATGATTTCGAAAGGCCGAGGCATGATGGGACTTGTAGTTTGGCAACATCTGGATGGCCGCCAGTTTGACACCCCTGCCTTAAGACATAACTATTTAGGAATTTTAACTTTACCGCCAGCCATGGAACTTGTGACTATGTCATGTTATTCTGAGTGTAAAAAGAGATAATGAATTGGTTTGTGTGAAAGTTATAGCATCTACAAACTATGGTATATGTACTGTAATATTTATGTATTTATTTTATACTAGTAATGGCGGGGATCAGCAACTTATAGTAGGACCGTAAGAGTACGGCGGGTAATCTGACACTAACTGACACTTTGTGGGAACCATTACACTAATACAGTGATCCAGAGGCGTCCCTAGGGCTGGTGTCACCGGGTGCGGTAACACTTGGTGACACCCCCTAGGACTCCGATCCATTATGCTCAATCCGCAGATCCGATCCATCCTGTGGGGATTGTCAGCTTTCTTTACAAATTACCTTTTCGTGGAGTGGGTCCGGTGTCACCCCGTATAGGTTTCATGCTGACGATCCCCGCAGGATGGTTCGGATCTGCGGATTGAGCATAATGGATTGGAGTCCGATCCATTATGCTCCCCAATCCGCAGATCCGATACATCCTGCGGGGATTGTTAGCTTGGTTTACAACTTATATTTTGTGGAGCGGGTCCGGTGTCACCCTGTGCGGTCGGTGTCACCCGGTGCGGGTCGCACCCCCAACAACTGCCTCGGGATGCCACTGCAGTGATCAGTGCTAATAATATACACTGACGTTGTACTAATGACACCGGCTGGGAAGGGGATAACATCAAAGGGTTAACTTTGTGCCTAAAAGCACTTGGTGTGTGTACTGTGTGCTGATTTTACTAAGAAATGTGCTGGTTTTGCTTTGCAGGGAAACAAAAACCATCTCAACCCAGCTGTCAGGACAGAGCTCTGTGCTGTTTACAATCACAGAGCTCTCTCCTGCCATCAGATTGGCCGGGACCCGCTGATTGGCTTGTGCTGTAACTAATCACAGTACAGTCGGGGTGGCAGGTGCACCCGCTACCCAGAAAGAGCTGGACCAGGTATCAGATTCGTGATCCGGCTCAGAGAGGCCACCTTGCCCCGATGCTCCTACATGAGGAGGTCAGCAAGCGGTTGAACCAACTAAATAAAAAAGAAAACATCTTGTCAATGTTCAGGATCGTTCTCAGTAATGCAAAATGAACTTTGGAGAAACTTTTTGGACGCCTGTCCTGATCATTTTGATAAAAATACTGTCAATGCAACATATTTCACTAACATGATATCATATTGGAGTTCTCTTTTTGCTTCCAAACAAACCAAACCTATTTGTTGTTCCTTTTATTTCATTGATCAGATTACCTGCATCTGAATTCTTTTCAGGCCCAGATCTTGTACTCACAATGCTAAATCTCCCAGTGACCTGTACAGAGGTGATATGATATTCATGTTCATTCATTCAGAAATCCTTCTCTTTATAGATGTAAGATAAAACTCACATTACTGCTTTCTGAAGATTAGGCCTGTTCTTCACAGCTCAGTGTTAGAAGTATTTACTGATCCAAACCACATGAGCTGTGATGTACATGTGAGAAGGCGATGGGGTTCATTTATTAAATGAATGGAGCAATCAATTGTTCCTATGCCAAGTGAATACCAGCTTGAATATTCTGAAGCTCTCTTCACTTCATTTTCAAGCACACACGTTTTTTTTTTTTCTTTGCTCAGGATATTGGATATTCAAAGAAAACAAAACATCACCTTATCAATGAAGCTGAGTGAACTTCTGCTTTTTAAAATGAGCCTTTACTTGTAATACCCCTCCAGGTTGGCCCACGCTTGCCTGCAATCCACAGTCAGGTGGATGTCCAACTCACCCCTAGGGAATAGACATCAACCGAACATTGGATGGCAGCAAGAGCCAGAATATGATGCTAAATCCTTTATTGTGTTAAAAAGGGAACATGAAGGCAACAAAAGATTAGATCTGAATGGTGCCATCATCTGTTGGTCGATTGAAGTGTTCTATTTGATGAGTGGTGGGTACAAATGTGTCACACAATTGGTGGCTCTCTTGACATAAACCAGCTACCTGCTGTGGGGAAATTAAGAACTCATAAAAAACATGAATGAATAAAGAACAGACCCAGCACTTGTAATGCCATTTGAGCATGGACTTTTACAAAATTGCACCGAATGTTCAAGATTTAAATTTAATGCAGTTTTTATATAAGAATAAATGTAGGTGCAGCGCTAGATGTTGAAAAAAACCTAATGTTAGTCTTATAAACGCATATGTGAAATAAATGCGTTATGTATATATAAAGATATCGATAATAACCAGAAGTGCTCTGAAGATGGACAAATAAATAGGTATGTGAGTGTTCATGAAAAACGCATGATCATGACATGTGTAGATACATTATAATGTCCCAATTGTCTTAAAAACAAGTGTGATCTTCAAACGGCTCGTGCAAAGTCCCAGAATGGTGCTATTCCTTGGGTGGATATATTAGATATACAGAGTGCGCACTTACCAGATGCGCCAATAAAAAGCGCGTTGTAGAATGTACTCCAGGTGTGCAAAGGTCCCTCAAGAGTGGTCAGAGATGCAGCCTAGGGGTGGATGGCCTTCCTCAAGGTGCTGAGGTGCGATGGTCCGTATTGGTAGCTCAACCTCTTCAGGGTGCTAGGACACCAACTGGGAGTGCTGCTCACTTAGCAACATCAACTCCCCGGCAGATACAGTTTTGTGTTCCGTGTGTTTTCTTCAACTTCCTTGATTAAATTTGACTTTTATTGTCACCAATAAATGTGTGTACTGTATTAGTCTGTTCTCGTAGGCAAAATTCCAAAGCAAATGTCTAATAGTGGATGAAGCGCTCAGCCATGAGGGTAATAAGCTAATTAAACTAAATATAAATGACTAAATACATGAAAATGAAATAAAGTGACTAGTGTTCCAAATAAATGTGCAAACAAAGCAAAATAATACAAAATAAATATAAATACAAAAATCTCCAATACATAAATATTTATAAAGTGAAGGTGATGGGGCTTCAAATCAATCAATATGTGCAAACAAAACAAACGACCAGTCTGCCACCCAGTGGCAAAAAAATGGTACTAGATGTACACAGACTAAGTGTATAAAAAGTGACAAGTGCCCAAAAACTAAAAATATATATATATATATATACAAATACACACATAATCACGTATATTAAATATGTATAAAACTGTGAATTGATGCAAAGTGAACAGTCACTAAAGTGACAAGTGTAAAATAAAACAATAAACAAGTCCAAATTAAAGTGCAACAATCGTGCTATCACTCTTTTGATGTGAAATAAATAAATATATGCTTTTCCACTTCAAAGTTTTGTGCTCAGAAAAAAGAAGTGACACTCTAGTGCAGGGGTGGGCAAACTTTTTGACTTGAAGGCCGCAATGGGTTCATATATTGGACCCGGGGGCCGGACCAAGAGTAGATGAATGATGTGTATGTGTCATCCATAGTAAGTATAGTAATATTCCCCCATAGTAAGCATAGTAATTAATCCCCCATAGTAATTCATCCCCCATAGTAATTCATCCCCCATAGTAATTCATCCCCCATATAGTAATTCATCCCCCATAGTAATTCATCCCCCATATAGTAATTCATCCCCCATATAGTAATTCATCCCCCATAGTAATTTATCCCCCATAGTAATTCATCCCCCATAGTAATTCATCCCCCATATAGTAATTCATCCCCCATAGTAATTCATCCCCCATATAGTAATTTATCCCCCATATAGTAATTCATCCCCCATAGTAATTTATCCCCCATAGTAATTAATCCCCCATATAGTAATTCATCCCCCATAGTAATTCATCCCCCATATAGTAATTCATCCCCCATAGTAATTCATCCCCCATATAGTAATTCATCCCACATAGTAATTAATCCCCCATAGTAATTCATCCCCCATATAGTAATTCATCCCCCCTATAGTAATTCATCCCCCCTATAGTAATTCATTCCCCATATTAATTCATCCCCCATATTAAGTCCCCAAGTCCCCCCTGTGTCAATTTACTTACCTTTGCTCCGCACGTTCCTCTCGCCGTGTTCCCGCGCCGTTCCGGTCTTCAGGGCGGACTGTGAGAGTAGCCTAGCTCCCCTCACGTTCGTCACGCTGCCCCGCCTACACACATCCTGACAGCCATCCTGACAGTATCACGCTCCGCGGGCCGGATTAAAAGGTCCGCCGGGCCGTATATGGCCCGCGAGCCGTAGTTTGCCCATTGCTGCTCTAGTGCATATATCCTCCAGTGGCTAGAGTGCCTCCTCACCTCCTTTATTCAACCCCTAAAGGTCACAAATCATGTAATCAGATATTCCAGCCCAATACATTTGGAGTGGATATCGGAGGGATAGATGAGGTGTTGTGAAGTCATCAGTATTATCGGAAGTTAATCGGGGTGGAATATCTGATTACATGATTTGTGACCTTTAGGGGTCGAATAAAGGAGGTGAGGAGGCACTCTAGCCACTGGAGGATATATGCACTAGAGTGTCACTTCTTTTTTCTGAGCACAAAACTTTGAAGTGGAAAAGCATATATTTATTTATTTCACATCAAAAGAGTGATCGCACGATTGTTGCACTTTAATTTGGACTTGTTTATTGTTTTATTTTACACTTGTCACTTTAGTGATTGTTCACTTTGCATCAATTCACAGTTTTATACATATTTAATATACGTGATTATGTGTGTATTTGTATATATATATATTTAGTTTTTGGGCACTTGTCACTTTTTATACACTTAGTCTGTGTACATCTAGTACCAGTTTTTAGCCACTGGGTGGCAGACTGGTCCTTTGTTTTGTTTGCACATATTGATTGATTTGAAGCACAATCACCTTCACTTTATAAATATTTATGTATTGGAGATTTTTGTATTTATATTTATTTTGTATTATTTTGCTTTGTTTGCACATTTATTTGGCGCACTAGTCACTTTATATCATTTTCATGTATTTATTTGTTTATATTTAGTTTAATTAGCTTATTACCCTCATGGCTGAGCGCTTCATCCACTATTAGATATTTTTTCATCCCGAGGTATAGGGTATAGATCATAGCAGCTGGCCTTGTTTAGTTACTCTGTGGAGCACAGGAGGACATTCTTATACAAAATTCTAGAGCAAGATTGTTCTCCTCTCAGTGAATAAACATGGATTTCAAATCAGAAAACACTAGCGAATGGCGCTAAAATCTTGATTAACAGCATCCAGGAGCTGAGGCAAGATTGCAGGCATCAGATGGATAACAAATGAGTGCTGCCGAGCAGGACCTGCAACAGTGTGACCATCCAGCACAGCCAGGTATTGGCCAACAAGCCAGCGGGGGTACAGCTGCAATGAGAGAGAGTGCAGCTGTCATGTCCAACCTGTGATGCTGAGATTTTAGCGCCATTCGCTAGTGTTTTCTGATTTGAAATCCATGTTTATTTACTGAGAGGAGAACAATCTTGCTCTGGAGTTTTGCCTGCGAGAACAGACTAATACAGTACACACATTTATTGGTGACAATAAAAGTCACATTTAATCAAGGAAGTTGAAGAAAACACACGGAACACAAAACTGTATCTGCCGGGGAGTTGATGTTGCTAAGTGAGCACCACTCCCAGTTGGTGTCCTAGCACCCTGAAGAGGTTGAGCTACCAATACGGACCATCGTACCTCAGCACCTTGAGGAAGGCCATCCACCCCTAGGCTGCATCTCTGACCACTCTTGAGGGACCTTTGCACACCTGGAGTACATTATACAACGCGCTTTTAATTGGCGCATCTGGTAAGTGCGCACTCTGTATATCTAATATATCCACCCAAGGAATAGCACCATTCTGGGACTTTGCACGAGCCGTTTGAAGATCACACTTGTTTGTTAGACAATTGGGACATTATAATGTATCTACACATGTCAAGATCATGCGTTTTTCATGAACACTCACATACCTATTTATTTGTCCATCTTCAGAGCACTTCTGGTTATTATCGATATCTTTATACAGTGGGGATCGAAAGTTTGGACACCCCAGCTAAAAATTTGTATTAATGTGCATAAAGAAGCCAAGGAAAGATGGAAAAATCTCCAAAAGGCATCAAATTACAGATTAGACATTCTTATAATATGTCAACAAAAGTTAGATTTTATTTCCATCATTTACACTTTCAAAATAACAGAAAACAAAATAATGTCGCCTGCAAAAGTTTGGGCACCCTGCAGAATGTATAGCATGCACTGCCCCCTTTGCCAGGCTGAGACCTGCCAGTGTCATGGATTGTTCTCAATCATCGTCTGGGAAGACCAGATTATGTCAATCTCAAAGGTTTTAAATGCCCAGACTCATCTGACCTTGCCCCAACAATCAGCACCATGGGTTCTTCTAAGCAGTTGTCTAGAAAACTGAAACTGAAAATAGTTGACACTCACAAAGCTGGAGAAGGCTATAAGAAGATAGCAAAGCGTTTTCAGATGTCAATATCCTCTGTTCGGAATGTAATTAAGAAATGGCAGTCATCAGGAACAGTGGAAGTTAAAGCAAGATCTGGAAGACCAAGAAAAATATCAGACAGAACAGCTCGCAGGATTGTGAGAAAAACAATTCAAAACCCACGTTTGACTGCACGATCCCTCCAGAAAGATCTGGCAGACACTGGAGTTGTGGTACACTATTCCACTATAAAGAGATACTTGTACAAATATGGTCTTCATGGAAGAGTCATCAGAAGAAAACCTCTTCTACGTCTTCACCACAAAAATCATCGTTTGAACTTTGCAAATGAGCATATAGACAAGTCTGATGCAGTTCTGTGGACCGATGAGGTTAAAATTGAACTTTTTGGCCGGAATGAGCAAAGGTACATTTGGAGACGAAGGGGCACAGAATTTAATGAAAAGAACCTCTGCCAACTGTTAAGCATGGGGTTGGATCAATCATGCTTTGGGGTTGTGTTGCAGCCAGTGGCACAGGGAACATCTCACGAGTAGAAGGAAAAATGGATTCAATAAAATTTCAGCAAATTTTGGATGGTAACTTGATGCCTGTGATCTGTGAAAAAGCTGAAGTTAAAGAGAGGATGGCTTCTACAAATGGATAATGATCCTAAACACACCTCGAAATCCATGGGGGATTACATCAAGAGGCGTAAACTGAAGGTTTTGCCATGGCCTTCACAATCTCCTGACCTCAACATAATTGAAAATCTATGGATAGACCTTAAAAGAGCAGTGCGTGACAGACAGCCCAGAAATCTCAAAGAACTGGAAGACTTTTGTAAGGGAGAATGGGCAAAGATACCTCAAACAAGAATTGAAAGACTCTTGGCTGGCTACAAAAAGCGTTTACAAGCTGTGATACTTGCCAAAGGGGGCAGTACAAGATATTAACTCTGCAGGGTGCCCAAACTTTTGCAGATGCCATTTTTTTGTTTTCTGTTATTTTGAAAGTGTAAATGATGGAAATAAAATCTAACTTTTGTTGACATATTATAAGAATGTCTAATCTGTAATTTGATGCCTTTTGGAGATTTTTCCATCTTTCCTTGGCTTCTTTATGCACATTAATACAAATTTTTAGCTGGGGTGCCCAAACTTTCGATCCCCACTGTATATACATAACGCATTTATTTCACATATGCGTTTATAAGACTAACATTAGGTTTTTTTCAACATCTAGCGCTGCACCGACATTTAATCTTATATAAAAACTGCATTAAATTTACATCTTGAACATTTGGTGCAATTTTGTAAAAATCCATGCTCAAATGGCATTACAAGTGCTGGGTCTGTTCTTTATTCATTCATGTTTTTTATGAGTTCTTAATTTCCCCACAGCAGGTAGCTGGTTTATGTCAAGAGAGCCACCAATTGTGTGACACATTTGTACCCACCACTTATCAAATAGAACACTTCAATCGACCAACAGATGATGGCACCATTCAGATCTGATCTTTTGTTGCCTTCATGTTCCCTTTTTAACACAATAAAGGATTTAGCATCATATTCTGGCTCTTGCTGCCATCCAATGTTCGGTTGATGTCTATTCCCTAGGGGTGAGTTGGACATCCACCTGACTGTGGATTGCAGGCAAGCGTGGGCCAACCTGGAGGGGTATTACGAGTAAAGGCTCATTTTAAAAAGCAGAAGTTCACTCAGCTTCATTGATAAGGTGATGTTTTGTTTTCTTTGAATATCCAATATCCTGAGCAAAGGAAAAAAAAAAAACGTGTGTGCTTGAAAATGAAGTGAACAGAGCTTCAGAATATTCAAGCTGGTATTCACTTGGCATAGGGACAATTGATTGCTCCATTCATTTAATAAATGAATCCCATCACCTTCTCACATGTACATCACAGCTCATGTGGTTTGGATCAGTAAATACTTCTAACACTGAGCTGTGAAGAACAGGCCTAATCTTCAGAAAGCAGTAATGTGAGTCTTATCTTACATCTATAAAGAGAAGGATTTCTGAATGAATGAACATGAATATCATATCACCTCTGTACAGGTCACTGGGGGATTTAGCATTTCAACATCTAGCGCTGCATCTACATTTATTCTTATATTTGAAGGCATTGTGGTTCAACCTTTTAGTGTGTTCAGTTGCTCATTCTACACATTAGATTTAGCGCTCACTTCATTATTTTTATATAAGATTATACTGTATTCATATCAATTGATATGAAAGGTTTGTCTTACTCCGCACAGAAATGAACAAATACAAATCCACGTTAGCTAATAAAAATCATTTTATGAAGACATTCACTGATATACAGTTTGTTAATGCAAAGAAAATAACTTTTCTTTTCTTTTTTTCTGCACAGGACATCTAACACGTAAATACAGTTTGAAACATTTTTTAAATTGAAATTGAAATAAAATAATAATAATAAAAAAAAATGTAATTAAATTTAAAACATTAAAAAAAATGTTTAACTCCCTTTTCACCCTTAGTTAGCCCTAATCAATCCTAACCAGTCCCTTCTTTTCTTTCTCCATTGACATTTTATTTTTAGCAGATCTTTTTTTAATGTTTAATGTTTATTTTTCCATTCCTATGTCTTTTTTTGTCTTACTCGTTACTTTTTAGAGTGTCCCATAAAAAAATACACAAAATGCTTTATTTTTCGTTTGTTAATACATTTGCCACTTTGTATCAGAGCATAACGTCAGTGTAACTATAAATGGGACATATTCCTAAATAAATTATTTAAATTCATGATATATTTACAGTAACTCTGGTTGCTGTAAACCTACCACTGGCCAAACTAAACAGAAAATAATAATAAATGGAAAATAATTAATCTTTTCTAAACAGAAAAGCATTTTTTTTGTTATTATTATTATTATACAGTATTTATATAACGCCAAAGGGTATGCTCAGCGCTGTACAGAAGCAGGGGGGACATAACATGAGACAAGACAGTAACAATACAATACACGAGGGGTTCGAGGGCCCTGCTCTTTGGGGATGGAGTGGTGGGTGGAGTGGAGGAGGTAAATTGTTAGGTGAGGTCGGGTGTTAGGTGAGGTTGGGGTAGGCTTCCCTGAAGAGGAGGGTTTTCAGGGTGCGCCTGAAGGTGAGGGGGGTAGGTGACAGTCTGATGGATTGGGGTAGGGATTTCCAGAGGATGGGGGAAGTCCTAGAGAAGTCCTGCAATCGAGCGTGGGAGGAGGAGACCAGGGAGCTAGAGAGAAGGAGGTCCTGAGAGGAGCGGAGGGCACAGGTAGGGTAGTATTTGGGTATAAGGTCAGTTATGTAGTTCGGGGCGGCATTGTGAATGGCCTTGTAGGTCAGGTTTAGCAGCTTGAACTTGATGCGTTGGGCAATCGGGAGCCAATGAAGGGATTGGCAGGGGGGGAAGCAGATGTGGAGCGCTTGGTGAGGTGGATGAGTCTGGCCGCAGAGTTTAGGATCGACTGGAGTGGGGATAGCGTTAGCTTGGGTAGGCCACTGAGAAGGGAGTTGCAGTAGTCCAGGCGTGAGATGATGAGGGAGTGTACGAGTTGTTTGGTGGTGTCTGGGGTGAGGAATGTGCGTATCTTGGAGATGTTGCGGAGGTGGAACCTGCAAGATCAAGATAGCAGTTGGATGTGGGGTAGGAAGGAGAGGTGGGAGTCCAGAGTGACACCCAGGACTTTGGCGTGTGGGGTGGGAGAGATGATGGCTTTGTTAGTAATGATGGAGAGGATGGGGGGGGCATGGGGAGGGGGGAAGACCAGGAGCTCGGTTTTGGACCAGGAGCTCGGTTTTGTTATGTCATTTTAACTGTAGATTGCATAGAAAATAAAATCATTTTGGCAAGACAATGCTCCCAAAAGAAAGCCTGTGCCCCCCAAAAATAAAATATGTATTACTTTGGTACGAATATTGGCAAAGTTTTAACTGAATCAATGAGCCCAAACCTGAAATAAAATTAAAAACAAAACTGCAAAGGTTTCAAAATGGAATACAAAGCTGAAATGGTTAAACATGATCTTCTCTCTTCCATCTGCAAGCAGCTCTGCTTTTCACGCTGTATAACTCCAGGTAAGTCCATACGTAATATTATCACTCCACAAATTTCCGAAGAATTACACTAAAGTATTATACTTAAAGCGGAGCTCCACCTGAAAAAAAAATAAATAAAAGTCAGAAGCTGCAAAAATTGTAGACTGTAAAATACAGACCCTGTAAAATACAATACCTGTCCCTCAGTCCAGCGGTGTCCTCACCACGGCTGCTTTCACCGGCCATCTTCTCTCCCTGGTGCCGGCATCTTCAGTGTGGGCACCCGGTTGTGACAGCTTGCGGCTTCCTAGGGTGCCCACTGCGCATGTGTGAGAAGTGCTGCGCATTGTGAATGGCCCCGTAGTCTTCTAGTACCTGTCATGTGTACCAGAAGACTACGAGGAGGGAGGCCAATTTCCACTTGCGATGGGCAGCAGAAGTGGGGCAGAAATTCGGGTACACCCCCCCCCCGCTCCCCAAAGGTGCCAATCCTCAATGGGGGACAAACACTTAAAGCAGAACTTCCCCTTTTGGATGGAACTCCACTTTAAAGTCGTTGTAGCCGTGTTAGCGCCCTGCAACAAAACAATGAAGTGCTGTCTGTGATCTATTTTTCTTGCACTATGATCTTTAATTTGGAGTACAAGCTTTCAGGGAATTACATATTTGACGTAAAGCTTGTCCTGAAAATGTAAATTTTAGTGCAAATAAAAAAGTATTACAGAGAGTACTCAGCTGTTTGTACTAAACTATTATAAATCACTACCTATGCCACATAAATGAAACTTACACTTTGTTAGAACTCACCATTCAAAATTGTCTGTTGAAGGAAATAGCACTCTGTGCTAAGTATAAATAATATTCGGACTTAATATTTTATATTTAAACAGTTTAGGACCGCCCACAGTAGATTTACTGCTACAGGGTGGCCCCTGTGCGTAGGATCGTGTATATATATGTGATTCTGCATTTCCAGGTAGGGGACGCGCGCCTTACCCGCGCCGCCGATCGCGGCCCCAGGTGTCAATCACCGTGTCCCGCCCGGAGATTACCCACCAGCGCCCGGTGATTACTGGCGATCACTGACAGGGAGGAGGACTGCATTGTTTACCAACAGTCCTCCTCCCTGTCAGTTTGGGCACACAGCTCGGGATGGCTGAGCAGAGCCATCCCGATCAGTGTGCTTACAGTAAAGCACACCCCCCGCCCCCTAGTAAAACATTCCCAGCACACAGTTAACCCTTTGATTGCCCCTCATGTTAACCCCTTCCTCCCCAGTGCCATTAGTACAGTGTCAGAGCTTTTTTTAGCACTGATCACTGTATTGGTGTCACTGGGGATGTCAGTGACACCAAGTCAGTTCCCCCCAGTGTCAGAATGTCTGCCGCAGTCCCACTATAAGTCGCTGATTGCCACCATAAGTTGCTAATCGAGAGTAATAGTGCTTAGTGCTTAGAGAGTAATAGTACTACATTATTATTACTATATTTATTAATATTATTAATTAATTGTTATATTTAATAAATTGTATTTATTATTATTAACATTATTTTTATTAGTATCATAATTATTATTCGTAGTAGTATTATTAGTAGTATTATTAGTAGTATTATTAGTAGTATTATTTAGTAGTAGTAGTACTATATTATTATTATTATTATTATTATTAATATTAGTAGTAGTACCATAAGTCGCTAATCGCAGCCATAAGTTGCTGATCGCCGCCATTATTAGCATTAAAAAATAATTCCAGTAACTATACCGCCATTTGCAAACGCTATAACTTTCACGTAAACCAATTAATTTACACGTATTGGGATTTTTTTTAGCAAAGACATGGAGCAGAATACATTTTGGCCTAAATGTATGACAAAATTAGATTTTTAAAAATTTAATTTGGGTGCAGCGTTGCATGACCGCGCAATTGTCAGTTAAAGTAACGCAGCGCCAAAACACAAACCTCTTCTGTAACCTCTTCCTGACCACCCTATAGCAGAAATACTGCTATAGGGCACCACGGGTGCACAAAATCACATATATACATGGTTTGCGCTCTTGTGGTTTTCACGCCCCTCCCAGATAGCATCAGATTGCCCTTCAGTACACCAGTCATCACATTTAACCCCTTGATTGCCAGGAACACACTCATACACAATAAACCTCCATTGCTAGTATAGTGTCTGAAAGGATCAATATCTTTGATCAGATCAGCACTATACCAGCGTTCACATTAATATAGCGTCCCCAAAAAAGCAGCGTTAGCGGGATCAGCGGGATTTTTTGGAGATGTTTGCATTGATTGTGGATCAAAGCATTTTATATGCACAACAATTTATTGCCGCCAACCCAAATTCAAACCTTGCCAGACCATTCACATGGAAACTCATTACGGTTTTCGAATTTACATTTTTTTGGGGCCTAATTCTCAACATGGGCATTACTAAAGAAAATGAATTGTGGTTGTATTGGTCCGCAGACCCGATTCATCATATGCCGTGTTCTCTGCTGCCATGGCCAGGCATAGATATGAGAGTATAATGTGTTTTATGCATTTCAGCGACAATACACTCTGTCATCCTCGGGGTGACCCTGAATCTGACCGGCTCCACAAAATTCAGCCCCTCGCAAATCACCTTAACCAAAAATTTGCAGATGTCTATACTCCCCAGCAAAACATCTGCGTTGATGAGTCCTTCATTAATTTTTCTGGCCGCCTCGCATTCAAACAATTTCTCCCCAGCAAGCGTGCCAGATATGGGGTCAGGATGTAGAAGACCTGTGAGAGGACAACAGGCTATACTTATAAGTTTCAGATTTACGAGGGAAAAGATAGTCACGTGGAGCCCCCCGGATGCCCAGACTACATGGGGAGCAGTGGCAAGATAGTTTGGGACTTGTTGTCATCATTTCTCCATATGGGGTACCACTTATACAGGGACAATTTTTATTCAAGCGTGCCACTATTTACACATTTGTACAATCTTAGAATTGGCGCATGTGGCACCATGCGACCTAATGTGTGCCCACCATGAGAAGTGGGTGGATGCAGGGCGGTATATTCTAATGGTGGGCACACCACACACTTTTTCTGGCAGAGATTTCTTCTCTTTTTTTTCATTCAGCCCACAGGCTGCATACGAAAAAAAAAGAACATAGTATATACACCCAACAAGGACCAGCGATGTACTGGTACATCACTGGACTTTGAATGGTTATACCAGGATGATGCTTACAGCTGCAGGCATCATCCTGATAGAGTTTTTTTCAGCCGTTGACCGTCTTTCATGTAAAAGCAATCCTAGTGGCTAATTAGCTGCAGGATTGCTTTTACAAGCAGCGGGAGATGATGCCCCCCTCCCCCGCTGTCTTCCACAGCCTTCTCAAGCAGTCCCGTGCCATCGGGGGAACCTGAGAATGCAGCCGGTGTTTCTGCCAGCTGACCATAGAGCTGATTGGAGACCAGAATGGCGCCAATCATCTCTATAGTCTAAGAAATCGGAAGCTACAAGTATTTCATCACTTCAGTTTTGCAGGATATAAACAGCGCCATTTGTAAATTGGGAAAGCATCTGATCACACCGATCTTGGTTTGGTTAGATAATGTAAGGGCAGAGGAGATATCTAGAGTCTGATAGACCCCAGATTTCTCAGACAAGAATATAGGACAATGCCCAGTGAAGTTATCGGGGATATTTGCATTCCCTGTGATAGCATTAAATGTGATTAAAAAAAAAATAAAAGGGACAGTGTAAAAATAATTACAAAAATAAAAATTACTTTAATTACTTTAAAGCATGTCATGTTTGGTATCTATTTACTCGGCATACCATCATCTTTTATATTTTACCAAATAATTGGCCAATATAATGTGTTTTTGTGCATTAAATGTAAAAAGTGTATTTTTTTAAAATTTGCGTTTGAAAAATCGCTGCGTGAGTACTATGTGACATAAAAAAATTGCAGCACCCACCATTTTCTTAACTAGGGTGTTTACTTAAAAAAATATATATAATGTTTGGGGGTTTAATTTAATTTTCTAGCAAAATACACAGATTTTTTTCATGTGAACAAAAAGTGTCAGAAAAGGCTGGATCTTCAGGTGGGTAGATGAGTGAGTGATGTGTGGCATAAACTTCTAATGCTGGGCATAGAATGCCCCCACCCCCCCAAAACGACCCCTTTTTGAAAAATAGATACCCCAAAATATTTCCTGAGAGGCATGTTGAATCAATAGAAGAATTTATTTTTTTACCACAAGTTTTTGGAAAATGACAAATTTTTTTTTTTTACATAAAATTGTCGCTTAACCTCTTTCCGCCCGGCCTATGGCCAATTAGCAAAAACCCTCACCTTTTCGGGTGGAGGCCATATGGCGTCCTTTCGGGTATGCGCAGTTTGCGCTCCTGCAGAGCCACGCAGCGGTGCGATCTGTCACCGGCCATGTACCTAAGACCGATGACAGATCTGAGTACCGGCCCCATTGCCGGTACAATGTGACCTGCTGTGACCAATCACAGCAGGTCGCATGACAGTTGTATATAATGGATGGCTTCATTTATGCCATCCATTGTATACTAGTGTGGCTAGCTGTGAATGGTCACAGTGATCACATGCACATGCTGGGCCAATCACAGCCCAGCTGTTTCATGTGATTAACCGTGGCCAAATCACAGCTAAGCACAAAAAAAAACCCTCAATGAATTGATGTCAACCATAAAAATGCTGCGCTACATTCAAACTAATTAAAGTAAATGTGAAATTCAATATCTCAAGAGAAATATTAACAATAATAATAAATATAATTGTAAATGTGCTTAGTGATAACACAAAAAAAGTGATGACAAAAGCACAAAACTTAAATCAATACGCATGTGCAAAAAAATGCACATACATATATTACATCACACGTGCAAAAATGTGAAGTGAAATATATCTAAATAATACACGCAAACTCAAAGTCCAATGAATATTAAAGGTGAAAAAAAGTTCCAATAATGGAATATTAAAGGTGAAAAAAATATATTTTTTGGTTAACTGTGTTTCCAATATACTGTGAAGTGACCACAGGTGAAACAAAACGTGCAGGTATCTGGGTGTAGATAGAGCTTGTGAATCCAACCACCTTCTGGATTAGCCTCTCACCTCATCACTTCGACCCTTGCGGGTCAAAGAGCAGTAATGGATCCCTCTCACAGATCCTCCAGGCACCAAAGCACTCCAAAACCACTTCTCAGGATATAATATTCCCACTCAGCTCTTCTCCAGGTATAGATGAAATATCACTTTCCCAGAACAAAACAGAGGGATCCTCCCATAGTGTAGTATGTTTATTATAGGAACATCAAATCTTTAGTGAAAATACACTTACGTAGCAGCCAGTCCACATTAGACCCTCATGCTCTCAAATGAGGATATATGTATGTAAGTTGGGTGTACAGCTGAATCCACAGGTGTACCAAGATGGCCGCCACGCCGGAAATACGTCACCGCGCTACGCCGACGCGTTACGTCACAATATCACGTGACTTCATCAGGGCTGTCAATCACAGTGACGATAGCTCTTTATATACCCGGCCAGGATAGAAGGAACTACCCACATGCAGGTGTTTCCTTCAACCTCATCACATCGATACTTCCTGCGGCCATTAAACTGAAGACCACTGGGGACTATTATGCAGGAATACATAAGCTAATATCTGCAATGGGCACATTTACACAAAAAAAAACGAGGAGTGTATAAAAATGTACCAAAACGGGATATTGCAGAAATATATACACTAATAGCAGCAATGGGCACATTTACATAGGAAACAATGTGTATAATATTGCACCAAGCCGCAATCTAAATTAAAAACAACAAAAATATATTAAACAAGAAAAACCTTAGTACCCATTCCCATTTATATAAAATGTTTTATTTGATTAATAAAAAATATTAAAATATAAATATATAAAAATAGATCTAATCTCACTTAATTTACGCCAAAAATCAAGTGCTCTCTCATTATATATACCAATATACAGCCCGTAATTGCTAATAGCAATTACGGGCTGTATATTGGTATATATAATGAGAGAGCACTTGATTTTTGGCGTAAATTAAGTGAGATTAGATCTATTTTTATATATTTTTATTTTAATATTTTTTATTAATCAAATAAAACATTTTATATAAATGGGAATGGGTACTAAGGTTTTTCTTGTTTAATATATTTTTGTTGTTTTTAATTTAGATTGCGGCTTGGTGCAATATTATACACATTGTTTCCTATGTAAATGTGCCCATTGCTGCTATTAGTGTATATATTTCTGCAATATCCCGTTTTGGTACATTTTTATACACTCCTCGTTTTTTTTTGTGTAAATGTGCCCATTGCAGATATTAGCTTATGTATTCCTGCATAATAGTCCCCAGTGGTCTTCAGTTTAATGGCCGCAGGAAGTATCGATGTGATGAGGTTGAAGGAAACACCTGCATGTGGGTAGTTCCTTCTATCCTGGCCGGGTATATAAAGAGCTATCGTCACTGTGATTGACAGCCCTGATGAAGTCACGTGATATTGTGACGTAACGCGTCGGCGTAGCGCGGTGACGTATTTCCGGCGTGGCGGCCATCTTGGTACACCTGTGGATTCAGCTGTACACCCAACTTACATACATATATCCTCATTTGAGAGCATGAGGGTCTAATGTGGACTGGCTGCTACGTAAGTGTATTTTCACTAAAGATTTGATGTTCCTATAATAAACATACTACACTATGGGAGGATCCCTCTGTTTTGTTCTGGGAAAGTGATATTTCATCTATACCTGGAGAAGAGCTGAGTGGGAATATTATATCCTGAGAAGTGGTTTTGGAGTGCTTTGGTGCCTGGAGGATCTGTGAGAGGGATCCATTACTGCTCTTTGACCCGCAAGGGTCGAAGTGATGAGGTGAGAGGCTAATCCAGAAGGTGGTTGGATTCACAAGCTCTATCTACACCCAGATACCTGCACGTTTTGTTTCACCTGTGGTCACTTCACAGTATATTGGAAACACAGTTAACCAAAAAATATATTTTTTTCACCTTTAATATTCCATTATTGGAACTTTTTTTCACCTTTAATATTCATTGGACTTTGAGTTTGCGTGTATTATTTAGATATATTTCACTTCACATTTTTGCACGTGTGATGTAATATATGTATGTGCATTTTTTTGCACATGCGTATTGATTTAAGTTTTGTGCTTTTGTCATCACTTTTTTTGTGTTATCACTAAGCACATTTACAATTATATTTATTATTATTGTTAATATTTCTCTTGAGATATTGAATTTCACATTTACTTTAATTAGTTTGAATGTAGCGCAGCATTTTTATGGTTTATATTCACTTGATCATTGGTATATGATTTAATGCTAGCAGCTGTTTGGGGTTCTTTTATTATATATTTTTTATTATTTTAACACACATTTGGAGCGCAGGAGGGTCACACCATTAATGAATTGATGTCATTCAGGTAAATACTTGCTGATAGCAAACTAATTCTTTGCTGTAAGCAAATTGTGTAAAAAAATAAAAAAATAAATACTGATCACTTCCCCAAAGTAGTACAATGTTACTATGGTAACTGTACTACTTTGGTCATAGTGAAATATGAAAAAGAATCTTTTTTTTCAAAATTTTTCTATTTATAGCACCAAAAATAAAAGCGCACAGGTGATCAAATACCACCAAAAAGAAAGCTCTGTTTGTGTAAATAAAAGGACGTAAATTTCGTTTGGGTGCAGCATTGCATGACCGCGCAATTATCAGTTGAATTAGTGCAGCGCCGAGTAGCAAAAAGAGGCGTGGTCATTAAGGGGGGTAAATCCTCTAGAGGGCAAGTGGTTAATTTTCTATTCTATACTAGTCTATTTTATTATATTTTGCTATTCTATTACATTCTATTCAGCTCTGTTTTATTCTACTGTTTTCTATTCTGTTCTTTTATTTTCTATTTTATAAATTTATCCTCTATTTCATGCTAGTCCTTATTTTTTTATCCTATTCTGTTTTATTCTATTCTATTCTTTTCTGTTCTATTCTTAAAATTTCTACTCTATAATATTCTAGTCTATTTTAGTATATGTTTGCTATTCTATTCAATTACATTCTATTCTGCTCTGTTTTATTCTACTCTTTTCTATTCTGTTCTTTTATTTTCTATTTTATGCATTTCTATTCTGTTTCATGCTAGTCCTTTATTTTCTATCCTATTCTGTTTATTCTATTCTTTTCTGTTCTATTCTTAAATATTCTATTCTATTCTAGTCTATTTTATTATATTTTTGCTATTCTATTACATTCTAGTCTACTCTTTTATTTTCTATTTTATTTATTTCTATTCTATTTCATGCTAGTCCTTTATTTTCTATCCTATTCTGTTACATTCAATTTTATTATTTTCTGTTTTATTTTTTAATTTTCTATTCTAGTCTATTTTACTATATTTTTGCTATTCTATTGCATTCTATTCTACTCTGTTTTAGTCTACTCTTTTCTTTTATGTTCTTTTATTTTCAATTTTAATCATTTCTATTCTGTTTCATGCTAGTCCTTTATTTTCTATCCTATTCTGTTTTATTCTATTCTATTCTTTTCTGTTCTATTCTTTAATTTTCTATTCTTTTCTGTTCTATTCTTTAATTTTCTATTCTAGTCTATTTTATTATATTTTGCTATTCTATTACATTCCATTCTACTCTGTTTTATTCTGCTCTTTTCTATTCTGTTCTTTTAATTTCTATTTTATTCATTTCTATTCTGTTTCATGCTAGTCCTTTATTTTCTATCCTATTCTGTTTTATTCTATTCTATTCTTTTCTGTTCTATTCTTTAATTTTCTATTCTAGTCTATTTTATTATATTTTTGCTATTCTAATACATTCTATTCTACTCCGTTTTACTCTACTCTTTTCTATTCTGTTCTTTTATTTTCTATTTTATTCATTTCTATTCTGTTTCATGCTAGTCCTTTATTTTCTATCCTATTCTGTTTTATTCTATTCTTTTCTATTCCATTCTTAAATTTTCTATTCCATTATAGTCTTTTTTTATTATATTTTTGCAATTCTATTACTTTCTATTCTACTCTGTTTTAATTCTACTCTTTCCTATTCTGTTCTTTTATTTTCTATTTTATTCATTTCTATTCTGTTTCATTCAAGTCCTTTATTTTCTATCCTATTCTGTTTTATCCTAGTCTATTCTTTTCTGTTCTATTCTTTAATTTTCTATTCTATTCTAGTTTATTTTATTATATTTTGCTATTCTATTACATTCTATTCTACTCTGTTTTATTCTACTCTTTTCTATTCTGTTCTTTTATTTTTTATTTTGCTACTTTCTATTCTGTTTCATGTTAGTCCTTTATTTTTATCCTATTCTGTTATATTCTATTCTATTCTTTTCTGTTCTATTCTTTAATTTTCTATTCTATTCTAGTGTATTTTATGATATTTTTGCTATTCTATTACATTGTATTCTGCTCTGTTTTAGTCTACTCTTTTCTATTCTGTTCTTTTATTTTCTTTTTTATTCATTTCTATTCTGCTTCAGGCTAGTCTTTTATTTTCTATCCTATTCTGTTTTATTCTATTCTATTCTTTTCTGTTCTATTCTTTAAGATAGCAGTGACTTCCAAGGCTGCCACCCCTGAGCTTGCCACCCCCACATCTTCACCCAACTTGACAAATCTGTTTGGGTGCACAAACCCAGGGCCGGCCTTCCTTTTCTGTGAGCCCCTACCACTCCCTCTCGTTACAGTAACCCATCTTCCTACCTGATAATCCTGATTAGCCCTCCACATCAATCCCATTAGCTACCTGCTTAGAGAGTAGTAGTACTACATTATTATTACTATATTTATTATTATTATTATTATATTAATTGTTATATTTAATTAAATTGTATTTATTATTATTAATATTATTTTTATTAGTATCATTATTATTATTCGTAGTAGTATTAGTAGTATTATTTAGTAGTAGTAGTACTATATTATTATTATTAGTAGTAGTAGTAGTTGTAGTAATATGGTTCCCTACCAATAATTTTCCTATTATTATATAATAAGTAATAATTGGGGAAAATGATTAGTAGGGAACTATATTACTACTAATAATAATAATAATTTATAGAAATAAATTATTGATGGGGAAATACTGTATATTTGTAGTAGTAATGTTTTATTTTATTTATTTATTATTAGATAATATACTACATGGTTTCCTATCTCACACTGTGATGTGGTCATTTATTGTTTGTCGTTTCCATTACAAAGTTATTGACAGTTGCCTGAATACATTGAGCTATTGCCTTCTGTTTGCATCAGTAAGAGAAAACATGTCTGAAAACAAAGATAATTCTCTATCAACGGGGATAATTTTCTGTTCTTTAAAACCTTCCCTTGGGCCCGGCCTTGGAGAACATTCACAGTCTGCACTCCTAAGGAAGGAAAGTCCTTAGTGAGCTCATTTAAATTTGCGATGTAAGAAAAGCAACCATTGCATTAGTTACAATTCACCCGACGAGTAATTATAGGTGTGGGCATTAGAGATTACCGTCTACACCAAGAGAATATTTCAGTCTAGATGTTTGTAAAAAAAAGAATTACACTCCATTATCTGATTATCTAATAATAAATCCCATTGACCAAACAGGCACTAAGTTCAAATCAAAGTTTAAATCAATTGGACAGCAGAGCTTGCAATCTGATTGCTTATCTTACACAGACTGACCAATCCAGACTAAGATGTATTGTAACTCTATGAAGACATCCTTTCATTTATTTGATTAACTTATAAAAAAATATATTTTTTTATTTATAATTATAAAAAATATAATAAAGTCTGCTTTTGGGTTTCATACGGCTTTAATGAATAATGGGCGAGCCATCACACTTCACGGACAAACACACTTCATCAGGGAAAAGGACTCCACTATCAGTGATGCAGGAAAATACAAATACAAAAATGTAAAAATATATTTGATACTTTTACATCTTTGCATTTGTCTTATGAATTTGGTCTTAAAGAGTTAATAAACCTCGGACCCTGCATTCACTATATCTGCTCTCACCGGACCCTGTATCTACTTTATCTGATCTACCTGAACGTTCACTATATATATATGGTCTCCCAGGACCCCGCATTCATTATATCTGGTCTCCCAGGACCCCGCATTCATTATATCTGGTCTCCCATGACCCTGCATTCACTATATCTGGTCTCCCAAGACCCTGCATTCACTCTATCCACTCTCCCCGGACCCTGCATTCACTCTATCCACTCTCCCCGGACCCTGCATTCACTATATCTGGTCTCCCCAGACCCCGCATTCACTATATCTGGTCTCCTCAGACCCTGCATTCACTATATCTGGTCTCCCCGGAACCTGCATTCACTATATCTGGTCTCCCCAGACCCTGCATTCACTATTTCCTGTATCCCTGGACCCTGCATTCTTTATGTCTGGTCTACCCTCACCCTGCATTCACTATATCCAGTATACCTGGACCCTGCATTCAATATATCCGCTCTCCCCAGACCCTGCATTCACTTATCCGATTTCCCCGGACCCTGCATTCACTATATCTGGTCTCCCCGGAACCTACATTCACTATATCTGGTATCCTAGAACCCTGCTTTCACTATATCTTGTTTCCCCAGACACCGGAATGCACTATATATGGTCTCCCTGGAACCTGCAGTCACTATATCTGGTCTCCCAGGACCCTGCATTCACTCTTTCCTGTATCCCTGGACCCTGCATTCAATATATCTGGTCTACCCTAACCCTACATTCACTATATCCGGTCTCCCAGGACCTTGTGTTCATTATATCTGGTCACCCCTGACCCTGCATTCACTATATCTGCTCTCCCCGGACCCTGCATTCACTATATCTGGTCTCCCCGGACCCCGCATTCACTATATAAGATCTACCAGGACCCTGCATTTACTCTATCCACTCTCCACGGACCCTGCATTCACTATATCTGGTCTCCCCGGACCCTGCATTAACTAAACCCTCTCTCCCCGGACCCCGCATTCACTATATCCGGTCTCCCCGGAACCTAAATTCACTATATCCGGTCTTCCTGGACCCTGCATTAATTATATCTGGTCTCGCAGGACCCCACATTCACTATATCTGGTCTCCCCGGACCCCGCATTCACTATATCTGCTCTCCCCGGACCCCGCATTCACTATATCTGCTCTCCCCGGACCCCGCATTCACTATATCTGCTCTCCCCGGACCCTGCATCCACGATATCCGATCCCCCAGGACCCTGCATTCACTATATCCAATATACCTGGACCCTGCATTCAATATATCCATTCTCCCCAGACCCTTTATTCACTTTATCTGGTCTCCTCGGAACCTGCATTCATTATATTTAGTCTCCAAGGACCCTGCATTCACTATTTCCTGTATCCCCGGACTCTGCATTCACTATATTCTGTCTCCCCGGACCCTGCATTCACTATATCTGGTCTCCACGGACCCTGCATTCACTATATCCTGTCTCCCCGGACCCTGTATTCACTATATCCTGTCTCCCCGGCCCCCTCATTAACTATATCTGGTCTCCCTGCATCCTGCATTCACTATATCTGGTCTCCCCGCATCCTGCATTCACTATATCTGGTCCCCCAAACCCTGCATTCACTATATCTAGTCTCCATGGACCCTGCATTCACTATATCTGCTCTCCCCGGACCCCGCATTCACTATATCTGGTGTTTCTGGACCCTGCATTCACTATATTAGGTCTACCAGGACCCTGCATTCACTAAATCCGCTCTCCCCGGACCCCGCATCCACTATATCCGGTCTCCATAGACCCTGCATTCACTATATCCGGTCTCCCCGAACCTTGCATTCACTATATCCACTCTCCCCAGACCCTGCATTCACTATATCTGGTCTCCCCAGACCAAGCATTCACTATATCCGGTCATCCAGGACCCTGCATTCACTATATCCGCTCTCCATAGACCCTGCATTCACTATATATGGTCTACCCGAACCCTGCATTCACTATATCCGCTCTCCCCGGACCCTGCATTCACTATATCTGCTCTCCCCGGACCCGCATTCACTATATCTGCTCTCCCCGGACCCGCATTCACTATATCCGCTCTCCCCGGACCCTGCATTCACTATTTCTGGTCTCCCCGGGCCCTGCATTCACTATATCCGCTCTCCCCAGACCCTGCATTCACTATATCTGGTCTCCCCAGACCAAGCATTCACTATATCCGGTCATCCAGGACCCTGCATTCACTATATCCGCTCTCCATAGACCCTGCATTCACTATATATGGTCTACCCGAACCCTGCATTCACTATATCTGCTCTCCCCGGACCCCGCATTCACTATATCCGCTCTCCCCGGACCCTGCATTCACTATTTCTGGTCTCCCCGGGCCCTGCATTCACTATATCCGCTCTCCATAGACCCTGCATTCACTATATATGGTCTACCCGAACCCTGCATTGACTACATCCGGTCTCCCAGTGCCCTGCATTCACTATATCTGGTCTCCGTGGACCCTGCATTCACTATATCTGGTCTCCCAGGACACTGCATTCACTATATTTGGTCCCCCCAAACCCTGCATTCACTATATCCACTCTCCTCAGACCCTGCATTCACTATATCTGCTCTCCCCGGACCCCGCATTCACTATATCCGGTCATCCAGGACCCTGCGTTCATCATATCCGCTCTCCCCGGACCCTGCATTCACTATATCTGCTCTCCCCGGACCCTGCATTCACTATATCTGCTCTCCCCGGACCCCGCATTCACTATATCTGCTCTCCCCGGACCCCGCATTCACTATATCTGCTCTCCCTGGACCCCGCATTCACTATATCTGCTCTCCCAGGACCCTGCATTCACTATATCCGCTCTCCCCGGACCCTGCATTCACTATATCTGGTCTCCCCAGACCAAGCATTCACTATATCCGGTCATCCAGGACCCTGCATTCACTATATCCGCTCTCCATAGACCCTGCATTCACTATATATGGTCTACCCGAACCCTGCATTCACTATATCCGCTCTCCCCGAACCCTGCATTCACTATATCTGCTCTCCCCGGACCCCGCATTCACTATATCCGCTCTCCCCGGACCCTGCATTCACTATTTCTGGTCTCCCCGGGCCCTGCATTCACTATATCCGCTCTCCATAGACCCTGCATTCACTATATATGGTCTACCCGAACCCTGCATTGACTACATCCGGTCTCCCAGTGCCCTGCATTCACTATATCTGGTCTCCGTGGACCCTGCTTTCACTATATCTGGTCTCCCCGGACCCTGCATTCACTATATCTGGTCTCCAAAGACCCTGCATTCACTATATCTGGTCTCCCAAGACCCTGCATTCACTATATCCTTTCTCCATGGACCCCGCATTCATTATATCTGGTCTCCCCGGACCCTGCATTCACTATATCTGGTCTCCCCGGAACCTGCATTCACTATATCCGCTCTCCGCAAACCCTGCATACATTCTATCAGGTCTCTCAGGACCCTATATTCACTATATCCGGTCTCCCCGGACCCTGCATTCATTATATCCGGTCTCCCCGGACCCTGCATTCACTATATCTTGTCTCCCAGGACCCTGCATTCACTATATCTGGTCTCCCCAGACCCTGCATTCACTATATCTGGTCTCCCAGGACCCTGTGTTCACTATATCAGGTCTCTCCGGACCCTGCATTCACTATATCCGCTCTCCCCGGACCCTGCATTCACAAGATCAGGTCTCCCTGGATCCTGCATTCACTATATCCGCTCTCCGCAGACCCTGCATTCACTATATCTGGTCTCCCAGTTCCTTGCATTCATTATATCTGGTTTTCCCTATGACTCTGCATTCACTATATCCGCTCTCCCTGGACCCTGCATTCACTATATCCGCTCTCCCTGGACCCTGCATTCACTATCTCTGGTCTCCTACAGTACACAGAACATGGAAATGAAGTTATTGCATTACATTATATTTTTCAGCATGTACAGGACTCTGCTGCTGAGATGATACTGCCATCTTGTGTTCATTCAGGACATCACTGGATCTTCATCATACCTGGTGCAAAATACACCTCCGGAACCTGAGTGCATTTTATATGTTTTAATTGATGAATAAAAGTTTTACAGGATAAAGCACCATGTCGAGTTCTTTTTAATGAGGAATACGGCTGATACAAAGACACTCATCAGGAGGGAGCTGACTTTGGAGTCTTTATTCAGCAAGCTGATCTTCTGAGTCCATATGGGACCAAAAGTGCAGATAGATCGTACCATTGTATAATGTGCGTCACACTGCGTGAGGGGGGCAGATATATGGTGGAGGACGTCTCTGCACCGGAATTAATGACAGATGTACATATTTCTCATTATCCAAAGGAGGGTTCACTGAATGAACACATTATTGATTGAATTAGATTTTTTTGAAGTACTCTTATTTTGGTTCACACTTAAAATATTCTTTATTTTTTGTGTGGTTTTTGTTTTTTATATATATATAGATAGAGACAGAGACACACAGAGACATAGAGACACACAGAGACATACAGAGACACACAGAGACATAGAGACATAGAGAGACACACAGAGACATAGAGACACACAGAGACATAGAGACACACAGAGACATACAGAGACATAGAGACACACAGAGACACACAGAGACATACAGAGACATAGAGACACACAGAGACACACAGAGACATAGAGACACACAGAGACATACAGAGACATACAGAGACACACAGAGACATAGAGACATAGAGAGACACACAGAGACATAGAGAGACACAGAGACATAGAGAGACAGAGAGACATAGAGACACACAGAGACATAGAGACATAGAGATAGATATATTCATATTTTTTTTCTACTATTTTTTCTTCTAATATATATTTATTTCTTCACTTGGTTATTTTTGGTTATATAATGGTTTGTTTCATGTTGTTAAGTTAACAACACCCCAAAATCGGTCCGCAAAATGTGGTGCGATGTGCAGAATCGGATCGCATAGGTGTGAATACCCGTGTGATCCGATTCTAGTGCGGAACAAAAAAAAGGGTCCTGCATCTTTTTTGGTTAAGATGTGGTGCAATTTGAGCCATACAAAATGTTCGGCTCCGATCACACCGCACAAAAGTCGCATGTGATTGGCAGAGTAATGCGGTGCGGTTCCTATGTGAATGACATGTGATGTACCGCACCACATATATGTAATACCGCTTTTATCCTTGCATTGTGTTCAATGTGCCATTCCCTTTTTCTACACAGGATGGCGACAAAGTCCACAAATGTTACAGATCCAACTTCCAGACAGCGACTTTCTAGATGTCCCTTCACTGCCCAGCGATCCCTCATTTATATTACACAGCCATGCCAACACTGTGCCTGAGCCAGCCGGGTTCACACTGATGCGGTGCCGCATATCGCATGTGATTCACATAGGAACCGCACCGCATTCCTGTACACATCACATGTGATTTGTGTGCGGTGCGATTGGAGCCGTACATTATGTATGGTTCAAATCGCACCACACCCACAAAAAAAAAGTGCAAGACCCTCTGCTGTGAAACTGACAGATCTCTCCCTCTGTACAGAGCTCTGTGTTGTTTACCAGCACAGGGCTCTGGGCTGTGATTGGACACAGCGATCAGCAGGTCCCGACCACGAATCATTGGCTGGGACTTGCTGACAGGCTTCCGCTGTGTGCAATCACAGCAGGAGTAGGTGGGCGGGCCAAAACCCAGCGGTAGGCGGGGACTTACAGGCACATTGGTTTGCCTCCAGCGGCCACCAATCCACAGTACATTCTGAGCGGGCGGTTCTGGGAATTCCTTGGGGGCCCCCCAGGTCACCACAACTAGTGTCCCCATTGGAGGATTCCCCCCCCAAGTCACCACAACTAGTGTCCCCATTGGAGGATTCCCCCCCCAGGTCACCACAACTAGTGTCCCCATTGGAGGATTTTCCCCCCAGGTCACCACAACTAGTGTCCCCATTGGAGGATTCCCCCCACCCAGGTCACCACAACTAGTGTCCCCATTGGAGGATTTCCCCCCCCCCCAGGTCACCACAACTAGTGTCCCCATTGGAGGATTTCCCCCCCAGGTCACCACAACTAGTGTGCCCATTGGAGGATTTCCCCCCCAGGTCACCACAACTAGTGTCCCCATTGGAGGATTTCCCCCCCAGGTCACCACAACTAGTGTCCCCATTGGAGGATTTCCCCCCCAGGTCACCACAACTAGTGTCCCCATTGGAGGATTTCCCCCCCAGGTCACCACAACTAGTGTCCCCATTGGAGGATGTCCCCCCCAGGTCACCACAACTAGTGTCCCCATTGGAGGATTTCCCCCCCAGGTCACCACAACTAGTGTCCCCATTGGAGGATTCCCCCCCCCCCAAGTCACCACAACTAGTGTCCCCATTGGAGGATTTCCCCTCTGTTACTTTTATGGGGACAACACAAAATTTGGGATTTTCTTTTATTTTTACTTCTTTTACAATAAAAACTCGGAATACACTAGTCTGCACTCTGCGGGTCGGTTGTTGGAATCGATGCGATTCCCGCACCCGTAACCACCCGCAGCCGCAATATGCTTCTCTTGTGAGACGCAGGGGGGCCCCACGCATCGCATCCCGCAGTACAATGGTGGTACGATCGCAGATGCAGGAACAGCATGGAAGACACATGGGGGGGTTTTCTGTTCAGATGCGTTTCAGAAAAGGTTCATACACCATTTCCTGGCGTGCACCACGGGCATAGCAGCCCATTCGAATGAATGCAAACGCAGGCCGCATGACCTGCACTAGTGTGAACCGGGCCTAAGGTGTGCGTTTTTCATAGGTTGTGACTCAAAAAAAAGCATCAACACTACAACGCGTGTGCGTTTTTGACACATTTTTGCTACATTTTCAATGCATTTCAATCCTGGTTCACATCAATGAAGTTTGCGTTTTGTCCATTTTGCAGTGCGTTTTGGCATGTACGTTTTTGATGCGTTTTGCATTTAAAAGAAAAAAAAATTAGCTAACTTGTTGCTGGGCAGATTAAAAATGCATAAAAAAACACAACAAATGTGCATTTTTTAAGCGTTTTTGCTGCGTTTTCAATGCATTTCAGGACTGGTTCACACCAATGCAGTTTTGTCCATTTTGCAGTGATTTTTGCACATGCGTTTTTGATGCTTTTTTTATGTGTTTTGCTTTTTTGAATGTTTGAGTTTTTCTCGTCAACTTGTTGCCGGGCAGATTAAAAACACAAAACGCATCAAAGAAGCAACACGTGAGTTTTATGTGTTTTTGCTGCATTTTCAATACGTTTCAGGCCTGGTTCATACCAATGCAGTCTGCGTTTTGTCAGTTTTTCAGTGCGTTTTGCATTTTTGTTGCTTTTTTATGCGTTTTGTGATTTTTTTTTTTTTGGACAACTTGTTGCTGGGCACATTAAAAATGCAAAACGCATCAATAACATGTCAAACGCAACAAAATTGCACTACATGCATTTTCTGCAGCATCTCCATTGAAGTTTATTGAACCAACAACGCAATGTTTTACGTTTATAAAAGTCCCCGACCTTTCCAAAAACGCAGCAGCTCAAAGAAGCACAGATGTGAACGTGTTCCATAGGAAACCATGTTAAATAGACTGTAGTGCGTTTCTGCAAAAAGCCCTGAAATACGCATTGCTGTGGACCAGGCATCAATGGGGAGGTGCGTATGTGGTGCATTTTCTTTTTTTTAACTTGCCAAATATGCACCAAAAATGCGGCAAGCAGGATTTTTAACACCGCAAGGGAAGTGCAATGGACCCGTGTGAAGATGTACATTGAATATAAAGGGATGCATTTTTCTTGAGCTTTTTTGTGACTTTTTATGCAAAAGCGCTTCAAAAACTGCTCGGCGTGCAAGCAGACTATTAAAAAGTGATGAAAATAAATTCATATTCATTTACATTCATGATATTAATTCAGTCATTTGTTTTGATTAGCTGTGATTGGGCAAAGCTGATCACGTGATACAGATGGGCTGTGATTGGCCCTGTCTGTACCATGTGATTGCTTTGATCAATCACAGCTAACAACATAATTGTACACAATGGATGGCATGACAGGAAGCCATCCATTGTATATGATTGACATGTAGTCTGCTGTGATTGGTCACAGTGATCACATGACACTGGCAACGGGCCGATGTAGTGATATGTCATCGGCTGTGTCCCATGGACAGTGACAGATCGCGCCACTGCGCAGCCCCGCGGGCGGCTCATTTTGACAGCACATCATATGACGCCCAATCACAACGGCGAGTGTCCCGCCCGTCCGTCAGTCTGCTATAGGCGGGGCAGGAAGGTGTTACCCACTTGCCCTCCTGAGGATTTACCCCCTTCCTGACCACGCCTCTTTTTGCTACTCAGCACTGCACTAATTCAACTGATAATTGCGCGGTCATGCAATGCTGCACCCAAACGAAATTTACGTCCTTTTTTCACATAAATAGAGCTTTTTTTCGGTGGTATTTGATCACCTGTGCGCTTTTTATTTTTCGCTCTATAAACAAAAAAAGACTGAAAATTTTGAAGAAAAACAATATTTTTTACTTTTGGCTATAAAAAATATATAGAAAACTCAAAGTTAGTCATAAATTTAGACCAAAATGTATTCTGCTCCATGTTTTTGGTAAACAAATCCCAATAAGTGTATATTGATTGCTTTGTGTGACAGTTATAGCGTCTACAAACTATGGTATAGAGAATGGAATTTACACCATTTTTTTGCTATACAGCGCTGCGCTAGTTTAACTGACAATTGCAACGGTCATGCAATATGGTACATAAATGAAATTTATGTCCTTTTTATAACACAAAAAGAGCTTTCTTTTGGTGGTATTTGATCACCTGTGCGCTTTTAATTTTTGGCTCTGTAAACAAAAATTTTGAGAACATTTTTTAAAAAAAAAAACCAATATTTTCTCATTTCTGTCATAAAAAATATCCAAAAAAACTAAAATTTCATCATAAATTTAGGCCAGAATGTATTCTGCTCCATGTTTTTGGTTAAAAAAAATCCCAGTAAGTGTATATTGATTGCTTTGTGTGAAAGTTATAGCGTCTACAAACTATGGGATAGAGAATGGAATTTACACAGCTTTTACTTTCTGACTGCCTATCACATTACTTGAGGTGCTAAAATACCAGAGGAGTACAAACACCCCCAAATGACCCCTTTTTCGGAAATTAGACACCCTAAGCTATCTGCTGAGAGGCATATTGAGTCCATGGAAGATTCTGTTTCTGGAAAATTACAAAAATATATTTTTTTTTACACAAAGTTGTTATTTAAATTATATATTTCTCGCAAAAGCCATGGGTATATGTGGAATTACACCCAAAATACATTCTGCTACTTCTACTGAGTATGGGGGTACCACATGTGTGAGACTTTTTGGGAGCCTAGCCACATACAGGAGCCTGAAATCCAATGACCACTTTGAAAGTCTGAAGGTGTGTAGCTTCCTCATTTCACTTCCTCACTACCTATCACAGTTTCGGAGGCCCTGACATGCCAGGATAGCACCAAACCCCCCAAATGACCCCTTTTTGGAAAGTAGACACCCCAAAGAATTTAAATAGAGGCATGGTGAGTATTTTGCAGATCTATATTTTGAAATATAAAAAAAGAAAAGAGAAAATATGTTTTTGTTTTCTTCATTTTCCAAAAACTTGTGGCAACAAACGAGATCTGTAAAATACTCACCATGCTTCTGATCAAATTCCTTGAGGTGTCTACTTTCCAAAAAGGGGTCATTTGGGGGGGGGGTTAGATGCTATCCTGGCATTTCAGGGCCTCCGAAACTGTGATAGGTAGTCTGGAAGCATAATGAGGAAATAAATCCCTTTAAAAGCCTGAATGTGCTTATTGGATTTTGGGGTCCTGTACTTGGCCAGACTGCCAAAACGTCTCCCACATGTGGTACCCCCATACTCGGGAGACGTAGCAGAATGTATTTTGGGGAGTAATTCCACATATACCCATGGTATGTGTGAGCAGTAAATCATTTAAGAGACAATTTTGTGTAAAAAAAAAAAAGAAAAAAACTTTTTTAGTTTGTTATTTTCCAAAAACTTGTGGTAAAAAAATAAATGTATCTATTGATTCAACATGCCTCTCAGCAAATACTTTGGGGTGTCTACTTTCCAAAAAGGGGTCGTTTTGGGGAGTGGGGCGCTTTCTGCCCACCATTAGAAGTTTATGCCACACATCACTCACTCTTCTAACCACCTGAAGACCAAGCCTTTTCTGACACTTTTTGTTCACATAAAAAAAACAGTCTTTTTTGCTAGGAAATTAATTTAAACCCCAAACATTATATATTTTTTAAAGCAGACTTATTAGTGAATAAAATGGTGGGTGCTGAAATTTTTTCTGTCACATAATACTCAAGCAGCGATTTTTCAATTGCATTTTTTTTTTAAAAATACACCTTTTTTTACTTTTAATGCACAAAAACACAATATATTGGCCAATTATTTGGTAAAATATAAAAGATGATGGTATGCCAAGTAAATAGATACCAAACATGACATGCTTTAAAACTGTGCATGCCCCGTGCAATGGCGTCAACCTGCATACATTTTTAATATCCATAGGCAACGTTTTAAAAAGCCTTTACAAGCTACCATTTTAGATTTACAGAGGAGGTCTAGTGTTAGAATTACTGCCCTCGATCTGACGTTCACAGCAATTCCTCACATGCATGGTGCAACTGCTTTTTCCATACTGGCTCAGGGTCAAGGCTCATGAATGCAGGTTCGTGCGTGCGCGGGGGGGGGGGGGATGTGGGGTGAGGGTACTTTTTTTTTCTTTTTTTTAAGTTATTTTGATTTTTTTTATTATTTTTACACTTTTTCTTTCTTTTTTTTTTTTTCAATCACTTTTAATGCTATCACAGGGAATGCAAATATCCCCTATGAATTCAATGGGCATTGTCATAAATAATTTTTTCAGAAATCTGGAGTCTATCAGACTCTAGATATCCCCTCTGCCCTTACATTACCTAACCAAACCAAGATCGGTGTGATCAGATGCTTTCCCAATTTACAAATGGCGCTGTTTATACCCTGCGAAGGAATGCTCGTAGCTTCTGATTTCTTGGGCTATAGAGATGATTGGCACCACTCTGGTCTCCAATCAGCTCTATGGTCAGCTGGCAGAAAGACCGGCTGCATTCTCAGGATGCCCCGATGGCACGGGACTGCCCGAGAAGGCCTTTGTCAGGGAAGGCCTGCCCATAGTGCAGGTGAAGTTCCGTGGCGCACAAATAAGTGCATGTGCAGAGTCCTTACCAGTCAAACAGATCTGCAGGTACTTGGACATCGGCGGACACGAGGCCGCTGCCACCTGGATGGCAGCGGATTAGAAAGCTGGGCGATAGAGCTCCCAGATATGTGGCCGCTCCGGTCGCCATCTTGGACACGCCCCGGATAATAAAGAGCAATTTAGACTTATTCAATGCCTTAATAATGCTGAAAAAGAAATAAAAATAGAAATTATAGTCATACCATTTTCTAAGGAGCTGCTTATATCACCAAAAAAAAAGAACATAATTTGCATTTATTGCATTTTTACATCTATAGGACTTAGTTTAAAACCATTAATGTCCAAAGAGTCTTTGGTCATCACTGCCAAGGGATCAATAGCTATGACAAATAACAAAGGTGACAAAGGGCATCCCTTAATTGTGCCACACTGTACCTTAATTGAGGAGACAAACAACTGTTTATTCTAATTTTTATACAAAGATCCTGATATAGAATTTGAATCCATTTAATATATTTAGAGCCAAAGTGAAATTTTTCCAAACACTGCCCACAAATAAGAGCATACAACCCTAGCAAAGGCTTTATTAGTATTGAATCGTACATACACATGCATGCTGATAGTGAATTATGCCTACAAGATGTATATATATACAAATATCATATGTACTGTAATATATATATATATGTATATATATTTACTAAGGGCTAAATAGGCTTTTCACTTTGCAAGATAATTTTTACTTTGTAAAGGAATTTTCTCTTAGTTTAGTCAATGAGTTGAAGCTCTACTGACGTTTGAGCTCAATCATGTGAGTCTGTTAGGGCATTATGGTTAAAAGATGTATACATATAGGGGTTGATTTACTAAAGTCAAATAATCTGTTTACTTTCCATGAGAATTTCCATTTTGCAGGGAATGTTCCCTTAGCTTAGTCAATGAGCTGAAGCTCTACTGACTTTTGACCTCCAATCACGTGCAAGCAAAAACACAGGTTTTTTTTCCCTATGCACGTGATTGGGAATTCTTTGAAAAATACATTTTTACCGTAATCACTATGCTAAGGAAAAATGATCTTGCAAAGAAAAACAACCCTTGTGAATTGAACAGCCTATTTGTCTTTAGTAAATCAGCCCCATAGTATCTAACAGTGATTGTGAAAGAACGTCTTTGTAAATTTTATATACCTCTGCCAGAAGACCAACCCCCACAGGGGCTGTAATATTAGGGAGCATAGCCAATTCCCTTTTTAGCTCCACAAAAGTAAAAAGAAAATCAGAGTAATTTATCTCTCATCTCTTTATTGGTAATGTTATCAGCTCTAAATAAATACATACTTGTTTGTCTAAATATCTCCTTTTGGAGGGTTTTGTAAAATCAGTAGAATATATCCAGTATATCAGAGGTAAGGAGGACTACTATACCCATTCCATTTTCTGTTACTCCTATGTATTCCTATACAGTATATATGGCTGCTGAGCCTATGTTATAGTGGCTAATAAAGGCCAAAATGTATCAACCACTTCAGAATAATCTTACTTAAAAACAAAGCTCCTTATGTTCCACATTCCACAGCAATTTTATTTTCACTAGATCCTGTGCCACTTTCCAATTCTTGAAAAAATAGTAGAGGGATTGTTAATATTTTCCTATTTAATTCTATTTACTTGTACTATCAGAATCTTCTCACATTCCTTCAAATTTGCTTTAATAGTCAAACTTTATCTCACAAGTAGCCCTCGGAAATATGCTTTCAAGGTATCCCAAAATACCAATGGACAAGCCAAACAGTTATTCCACTCCATAAAAATCATCAAGGTCAGAATAAATAAAAGAGAATTCCAAATTCTAGCCATTCCAATCTTATCCAATAGGGATTTAGTCTTTAGAAAAGTAGTATCACCATTATTGCTTTTACATTGCATAACCAGTGGAGAATGATCAGAAATTCTAGCCATATATTAAATCATATGAATTAATGGTGTAATATTAGGAAAGATAACTGCTAATGCTATCCCAGATAAAGTTGCATGCGTTTTAGAAAACAGGAATTTTTTTTCCCTCTAGGTTTTATTAAACAAAAATTCACTATATTACCAAACTTATCGGGACCCCCTCCAAATCATTAGGTTCAGGTGTTCCAATCCCCTCCATGGCCACAGGTGTATACAGTCAAGCCCCTAGGCATGCAGACTGCTTCTATAGACATTTGTGAAAGAATGGGTCGCTCTCAGGAACTCAGTGACTCCAAGCGTGGTCCCGTGATAGGTTGTCACCTGTGCAATAAGTCCATCCGTGACATTTCCTGGCTACTAAATATTCCACGCTCAACTGTTAGTGGGATTATAACAAAGTGGAAGCAACTGGGAACAACAGCCACTCAGCCACCAAGTGGTAGGCCACGTCACATGACAGGCGGGGTCAGCGCATGCTGAAGCGCACAGTGCGCAGAAGTCACCAACTGTTTGCAGAGTCAATAGCTAAAGACCTCCAAACTTGGTGTGGCCTTCAGATGAGCCCAACAACAGTGCGTAGAGAGCTTCATGGAATGGGTTTCCATGGCCGAGCAGCTGCATCCAAGCCTTACATCACCAAGTGCAATGCAAAGCGTCGGATGCCGTGGTGTATGATGTTTATACCAATGTAAAACCTACCTCTTACATTGCAGTCTATCTAGGCTGCTTACATACTGTTTATACGTCTTTACAGAAGATAGGTCAGACTCTTAGGGTACTCAAATACAACCAAATTTATAAGACTTTTTTTCTGATAACTTATAGATAAACAAATCAGACACCCTAATTTCTATTTCAAGATAAACCCTGCCTTATCTTTCCATCTTGTACTGTGTCCTAACCAAGGTGCTTACATACTGTTCAGCCACTGAACCATATTTGTGGCTGTTGTCTCTTAGATAATACACTCTAATATTTAATGCAAGATAGATCCTTCCTTGTCTTGTTCTATCTGCCTATTCAAGTTCTGATGCACTATCCACTTTCTGCCAACACATACCTGAAGCCTATTTTTGAACATTTTGGCAGTATTGGAGGATGCAGGGATGGTTGAGGTTTCAGGGAACATAGGGTAGTGACTTGTTTTGGGGTACTTTATTTTAACATTTTATACAAAATTTAAGATATTTCAGTGCATGAGGAGACCATAAGGAGAATCTGCATGGCTTTGGTCAGGTGTGTTTTGCTTCTTTTAGGAGCCTTGTGCCCCAAAGGGTAAGGGAAGAGGCCCTTTCTCTTTGGTAGAATGACCAGAAATATACCTATTCTAGATCTTAATGGGGATCTTGTCATTTTAACCAGATGTTGCCTACCCACAGTACATTTACTTTGGGGGAGGGGTGGTGTGGGTAGGCTGAATTATGTACATGTATACCATCCAGCCTGGGGCACATGACGTGCTGCTCCCACTACTGCTGTGTCCAGTGGACACAGTAGATTGTGGCTTCCAGTACCCAGCCACTATGCGATCACCTGATCACAATATCAACAAAGCTGTTGATGATTGTTGAATGAATTTAATTCATAACAGCTGTGATTTCTATGGAGTGATGCTGTGATTGGCCCACAGCTATCACATGGCACCTGGGCAAATCACAGCAACCTGTGCCATGTAACAGCTGTGGATCAACCACAGCACATAATAATAACAGCTGCTATAAATGTAACCCATGGATGACAGGTCAAAACAATGCCGTTACAGCGCTCATCAATGTAACAGCAACATCAAAATGTTTAAAAAAAATCCCTGAACACCCCCCAGAGTAGTACAGTATCACTATGGTAACACTGAACAATTCTGATTAAAGCTTGTAAAAAATAGTAAAACTAGCAAAAAAAAAGTTTAAAAAAATGTTAAAAAATTTGAATAAAAAATGATTTACAATTTCTTTCAACATACTGTCACCAGGTAGTATTCCTGATCACCATCACACAAGTCATATAATGCAACTGTACTGCACTGGTGACACATGTAAAAAAAACTGAAAAAAATTTTTTTATAATCGCCAGCTCCGGCGCCCCCACCGAATCCACCGCCATCCAGGCGGTAGCGGGCTCCGGAGCATCCCCCCGAGGTCTTACCAACACCCAGAAGAGGTACTGGGCGCTTTGTCCCTCCGGTGGAGTTCCAGCGGCTCACGGCCTACCATGGCCCCTGAAGCCGCAGCCTTTCCTGCCGGCCGTGGCAAATCGCGGAGGACCGCTGCCGACCAAGATGCCCCGCTCCAGAGGGGATGCAACCCCCACTCCAGAGGGGACGCCACCACCACCCCTGCCCCCGTCGGTACCCTCACCAGCCGCTCCGGAGGCCCTGCCATCGCCCAGGAGGAGTACTGGGTGCCCTGTCCCCTGCGGCCTACAAAGCCACGCTACTGTCCGACGCCAGAGAGAGGGGTACTACCACCACCGCCTCCCCTACCTACAGCCGCCACAGAGAGAGGGGAAGCAGCAACCACCCCCACCGGCACCAAGAGGATAAGCCTCCGCTACCAGATCTGCTTCCCTGCTCCCCTCCGGGTACCACGTAGCCGTGCCCCTGCCACCGTACAGCCCCGAGCCCCATCCAGTCCGGCTCAGGCAAGCCTGCACGCGGTCTACAGCACCCACCGATGCCGGGCCCTATCGCTCCCACAGACGCTGGGCTCCATACCACCCTCAGTCACTGGCCCGCAGCATCCACATGCACTGGCCCACAACACCCACTGACACCGGGCTCTACTGCACCTACCAAAGCCTAGCCCATTCCACCTCCAGTCGTCGGCCTACACCACCTCCAGACGTCGGTACACACCACCTCCCGACGCCGAGCCTTCAGCACCTCCCGATGCCAGGCCTTCAGCACCTCCCGACGCCGGGCCTTCAGCACCTCCTGACACCGGGCCTTCAGTACCTCCTGATGCCGGGCCTTCTGCACCTCCTGATGCCGGGCCTTCAACACCTCCAGTCACCGAGCCATCAGCATCTCCAGACGCTGTGCCCACCAACACCCCCAGACACCGCTCCCTACAGCTCCTCCAGTCGCCGAGCCACTGTACCCACTGACGCCGTGCCACAGCGCCCATGGACTGCAACTAGCCAGCTGCTGACCCAGCTGCCCACCACTCTCACTCTCCTCCTACAGATGGACTCAGATGAACGCCGCCACGGTGTGACAGACTCTCCGCATCATCACGCCCTGATGTGAAACCTTTCACCTCCCCCGATTTGACCAGCACTCCGCTCTCCCTAACATGTCACCTGTACTCCTCCTCCTCGTATTCCTCTCCTCCATTCCCAAAATCTCCTCCCTCCACCTGCCTACTCCCCCAAAACAGCTCTACATTGCTCCTTCACTTCTTCCCTCTCCCCACTATGGCACTCACCACCTCCTCCTGATACTCCACTCTCCCGCCGACCCACACGCCACCACTAACAGATCCACACGCTCCTGCACTTCCATTTCCCATTGCCACTTTCCTCACCCTTCTCCTAACCGCTGGGGACATCTCCCCGAACCCTTGCCCCTCACTCCCCCTCTAGGCACCCTCCTGCTCCTGCTCCCGCCAGCCGCCGCAACCCCCTCAACCTCATACCTGTCCCCCTCCTCCCCGCATGCATCCCTCCTCTCTCGGTTGCACTCCTGAACGCCCGCTCGGTTTGCAACAAGCTCACCGCCATCCATGACCTCTTTATCTCCCACTCCCTCAACCTCCTAGTGGTCACCGAACCTGGATCCAAGCCACTGACTCCACCTCCCCTGCGGCACTCACCTATGGAGGTCTCGTCTGGACCCACTCACCCAGACCGAGTGGTTGTAGAGGTGGTGGGGTCGGCATACTCCTGTCACCACTGAGCACCTTCCAGGTCCTCCCTAACCCCCCCTCTCTATCCTTCTCCTCCTTCGAGGCCCACTGCATCCGGCTCTTCTCCCCCACCCCTCTGAGTATTGCAGTAATCTATCGGCCTCCTGGATCCGTATCCCGCTTCCTGGATGACTTTGCCGCCTGGCTTCCCTTATTCCTCTCCTCTGAGCTACCGACCATCGTCCTTGGGGACTTCAATATCCCCATCAACGACAACAACCCAGCTACTACGCAACTCTTCCACCTAACCTCCTCTTTCGCGCTCACACAGTGCACACAGTCCTCCACCCACACCGATGGGAACACCCTGGACCTCGTTTTCTCCCACCTCTGTACCCTCCACCACTTCACTAATACCCCCTGCACTCTCTCTGACCACCACCTCCTCACGTTCTCTGTCTCCCCATCCTCTATCCCCCCCCCCCAAAGCATCAAGCCATCACCAGCCGTAACCTCCGCAACATGAACCAGACCCCCCTCCACTCGTCAGCTGACCGTCTGTTCAACAGTATCCTTCCACTGTCATGCCCTGACCTGGCCACTACTGCGTACAACGACTCACTGTCAGCTGCCCTAGACTCCCTGGCACCCCTAACCACAAGTAAAATCAGACCCAGACCGCTTCAACCCTGGCAGAATGACCATACTAAATGTCTCAAAGGACGCAGTTGCGCGCTGGAGCAATTATGGCGCAAAACCAGGTCCCCTCGAGCGTTCTCCCTCTACAAATCCGCCTTCCTCACTTACACCTCCTCCCTCCATGCTGCCAAGCAGGCCTACTTCGTAACTCTCATCAACACCCTCTCCACCTGTCCTCGCCGGCTCTTCTCCACTTTCAACTCCCTGCTCTCTCCCCCCCACCTCCACTCAGTACCTCACTCACCGCCCACGAGATTGCCAATCATTTCCAAAACAAGATCAACGCAATCCATAAGGACATTGTCAATTCACAATCTACCTCTCCACCTAGCCTTCCCCCCTCCATCACCCCCTCAACTCTCCCCTCCTCTGACCTCGCAACTGCACTGCCCCCCACCACACCTAACATCCCGCACACGATAACCTCCCCAGCACTCCGCTCCTTCAGCCCTGCTACCACCAAGGAGGTCACTAAGGTCTTCTCAGAACTCCGCCTCACCACTTGTCCCCTGGACCCTATCCCCTCTCAACTCCTCCGGTCACCCCCCTCCTCCATCAACCACTCCCTCACCCACATCTTCAATCTCTCCCTCTCTACTGGCGCATTCCCCTCCCCCCTAAAGCACGCGCACATTACCCCCATACTCAAAAAACCCTCCCTGGACCCCACCGACCTGAACAACCTTAGACCCATCTCCCTGCTGCCACTCACTTCCAAGCTCCTTGAGCGCTTAGTCTACAATCGCCTAAGCGCCCACCTTACTGAACAAACTCCTTGATCCACTACAGTCCAGCTTCCATCCCCTACACTCCACCGAAATCGCCCTCCTCAAAATCACTAACGACCTGCTAACCGCCAAAGCTAACGGCCACTACTCAGTCCTCCTACTCCTCGACCTCTCCGCGGCCTTCAACACAGTCGACCACCCCCTCCTCCTTAATAAACTACACTCCCTTGGCATCAGGGACTCCGCTCTCTCCTGGCTCTCCTCCTATCTATCCCAATGCTCCTTCAGCGTTACCTATAACGCTGCCACCTCCCCCTCACTCCCCCTCTCTGTTGGGGTCCCCCAAGGCTCTGTCCTCGGACCCCTTCTCTTCTCCATTTACACCTCCTCCCTTGGCAAACTTATACACTCCCACGGCTTCAACTGTCACCTCTAATGACACACAAATGTACCTCTCCACCCCTCACCTCACCCCCTCAGTCTCCGCCCCCATCACCCACCTCCTAAATGACATATCAGACTGGATGTCGCTCCATTTTCTCAAGTTAAACCTTTCCAAAACCGAGCTCCTAGTTTTCCCCCCAGCCCTCTCCCCCCCCATCCTCTCCATCACGACCAACAACGCCACCATCAATCCCACCCCGCAAGCGAAAGTCCTAGGTGTCACCCTGGACTCAAACCTGTCCTTCCAACCTCATGTCCAATCACTATCAAATTCATGCAGGCTCCACCTCCGCAACATCTCCACGATACGTACGTTCCTAACTCCAGACACCACTAAACTACTCGTACACTCCCTTATTATCTCACGTCTGGACTACTGCAACTCCCTTCTCACCGGCCTACCCCAGCGCAGGCTATCCCCACTTCAGTCTATCCTGATCTCAGCGGCTAGACTCATCCTCCTCACCAACTGCTCCACTTCTGCCACCCCCCTCTGCCTATCCCTTCACTCGCTTAACGGGATTTATTTTTACTTTACCAAAGACATGTAGCAGAATACATTTTAGCCTAAATTTCTGTACGTTTTGATTTTATTGGATATGTTTTATGACAGAAAGTAGAAAAAAAAAGTTTTTTTCTGCAAATTTTTTGGTAATTTTTCATTTATATAGCAAAGAAATAAAAAATCAAGTTTTCATCAAATATCACCAAAAGAAAGCTCTATTCATGTGAGAAAAAAATGTCATTTGTGTACACTGTTGCATGACTGAGCAATTGCCATTTAAAGCAGTGCAGTGTTTAATAGTTAAAAAAGGTCCCGGTCATGAAGGTGGTAGAACCTTTCGGAGGGCAAATGGTTAAACAAGCAGTTAGCCGGCTTTTAAAGGATAAGTTCACCTTTGGGAATATGTTACATATTCCACCTGTTTTTAAGGTGGAACCTGTAACATGTTCTCAATACTGCAGCCATTGCCAGATCCCCCCCCCCACCCTGTGACTGAAGTAGTGAGAAGCTCTCCATACTAAATTTTAGATTTTGAAATCAGTGCAGCCGTGTGTGGCTTCACCAACACGGCCGCGTCATTCATTCACAGAGTTCCGTGAATGAATGAACTACAAGTCCTGACATCCTTAGCAGGTGTCTGCTTGTAGTTTTCAATTACCACATTGCTGTGTAGCACCATGGTAGGTTGTTGATTCTTCCTCTCTGTATATCTGCTACATCCCCTACATCCCGTACATCCCATACATCCCGTACATCCCGTACAGGCAAGCAGATATACTGACAGGTCTGCAGGAGACCTGCATGGCACCAGCGATAAGCTTTACAGGCTCCTGCAACCAAAAATAATAAATGCACATTATTTTACATGCAAAAAATTGTGCAATTCTTATTTTTTGTTAAAAATAGAACTTATCCTTTAACAAGCTTCAAGTAGTGCTGATGAATAATGAAGCCTGCTAGCAGCTTGCCTAAAGTGATCATCCAAAATTTGTGTTTAAGTTCCCCTAACTGGAGCTGCATAGAGCTGGCAAAACTGCTTTGAGCTTTCTAAAAGTGTTACAAACCTGTTGCATCATCTTGTGGTACAAACTGCTGCAATACAAAGAACAAAGGTATACCGCTCAGGGAAACAATGCAGATCAATCCACAACAGGTGCAGGCTCTGGCTCGCCACCACACACCATGCAATAGGAAGAAGGGTCAGCCGCACACCGGAGGAGAGATGAATACAGATGAATACGGGACCTGTTAACGCGTTTCACATGATCTTGTGCTTAATTACAACCACTTTTATGATTAAGCACAAGATCGTGGTCCTGTATTCATGTCCTGGTGTTTTGTGTGTCCTATGGATTAATAAATGCACACTATAGTCATCTCTCCTCCGGTGTGCGGCTGACCCTTCATCCTATTGCTGCAATACAAGCTAAGGCAGTGTGTACAAGGTCTAAATGTCCTGCATTTACCAGAAAAAAAATATAATTTTTTATCACTGGTCACACCATTGATTTGTGTGCAATTTCAGCATGATTTCTTTTTTTTTTATTGCTACTTGTGAAGATTTTCAATGATTTCTTGCAATTTATATATTTTATGTGTGTGAAATTGCAACAAAACTGCAGAAAAAGTCATGCAAGAACTACTTTAGAAATCGTGCTGCAGCAATTTGCATATCTTAAGACACCGACGTTCACATTCATTAGATGCAGGGGCAAACTGACCATTTGGCGCTGCCTGGGGGCCCAGGGTCAGTAGGGGGCCCCATGAGATGTCCCTGGTACCTTTTTCATAGGCTTTTTTGAGTTTGGGCAAGGACACAGGGGTCCCATGATCCCCTATTGCCTGGGGGCCCCATAAGTTGTCAGTCCGCCCCTGATTAGATGTGATTTAATTTCTCAAATCAAACCTGAAATCACACCGATATGGCCGGGCACTTAGCCCCCGATCGCATCGGGTGCGATTTGGCATGTGATTTGCATGCCAGGAGACTTGCAAATCACATGCCAAGTCTCATCCTATTGTCCACAATTACAACAGTCAAATCGGTGCGGTTCTGATTTGGTCGGACTACATGCACTACTTTTCCTGCGATTTGCATAGACATTTGTGTCAGATGTCTTACAAATCGCACTTGAAATCGGCGGGTCCCCCGACTTTGAAATTGTATGACTTCACCGTAAGACGCACGATTTCAAAGTTGGGCTTGATGTGAACGGGGCTTAGACTTGTTAGATAATGAGTTTATGTGAAATCTCCATTAAACACTGTAAATAATATAGTATTATGAATATATTTCAGGTAGAGCTGTATCAGTGTGGGTATGCAATATGTCTTCCCATAAATTCCTCTTCTATAGATACCATAGTTGCCAAAGGGAATATTCTATGAATTACACTTCTTTACTGTATACCAGAAGTCTTTGCTGAGAATCCTCTTTCAGACAGTTTGGTGTCAGAGTTAGTTTATCTAACAATGGGACAGACCTGTTGGCTTCCTAAATATGCACTTCAAAGGATAACTCATTTAGATATGCAGTGAAGGTGGCCAGCCATTCATGAATACTTAGTTTCCCAGGAAAATGTCATGAACTGACTTGCTTAAATTCCATAAAGGGTGTGCCAAGATTTGCCTTAAAGGGGGCTGGTGTATGCTAAATACAGGGGATTTGAAGTTAGCCAATTATGAAAGGGAATAGACTGGCCAACCAATCAGAGATACTCCATGAAATTAAATGGAGGAGGGGACACTAGAGAGAGAGGCTCTCTTTGCAACACCAGGGAAGGGAATGGAACGTGTACGTCCAGTTCCATGGTAATTATGGAATATATCCCTTGCACTTATATCTAAATGTTTGTCTTATGTCTTTTCTGTCTCATTGTTTGTGTTTTGTAATATGTTTGAGCTTTCTTACTAATGTTTCTTTTATGTAACTGGATAGATTGTTTGTGTTAGTTTAGACTTCCATCCTATTCACCAATACATTTTGGTTGTTGTGTTAAACTTTTCACTTCTGGGTAAGAACTCTTCATTTACCAAATCATATCAGAGAAATATTATATTTCATAATCTATAGGTTTGGTCAACAAGACTCATGACCCTTTACACAAACCTCACAACATGTAGCAAGATGCAAGTTTTAAAAAAAAGTTTAAAGAAAAGTTTGTTTCAGTTAGTTATGTACCAGGAGATTAGAAGTTTAGTGAAGTTGTAACTACAGATAGTAATAGTTTTGTCCCGGAAGGTTTCTCTTTGTTTCTTGTTCTTAGTAATGATCAGATTATAACATGTTCAGTAGAGGCTGATGTAATGGTTTTGTCTTGGGAGTTTTCTCTTTGTTCTACGCCCGGAGCAGACTATAAATACAGCCTTGTCTGTGTGTCTGATTTGTAGGAAGATCTATATCCTACCTATTGCTGTGCAGGTAGAAGATGTCACATTTCTATTATATACTCACTAGGTGTCTGAGGATTCGGCCGTATTCTCTTTGCTGGGTGATCAGTCGGCCCGTATTTGCAGCAGGAAATTCCTACTCTGATATAGACCGGGGACAGACAGAGGATACAATCTCTCTACTACTGAAATATGTCACCACTTATTGGCAGACACCCCATTGTAGGAAAATGAGATCAGAGTGCTGGGAATGTGAAGATTATGGTGTCCGTTTATGACACAGAGAATAGCTGCCATTCAGAGGATTGCAGCTATTCTCTGGTCATTCACAGTTTATGACACCCAGGAGAACATGTTCAGCCCTTCACTGGAGATCTGTGTTCTCCCTCCAGATTCTCCAGCCCAGAGCTGGAGAATTGGGGGACCGCAAACTAAGCAGATATAATTTACCTCTGTTTAGTAAACTGATCTTTTACTGTAATCTAGCGAGATTATAGTAAAATCTGCCGTTTTCCAGCGTTTGTAGACCGATCTCCCTTCGTTTGGAGAACTGATCTACATATGCTTCATAAACGGCATTCGCAGGAGATCTGAGTACATACATCTCTCAGTAGTGGCCGTACACTGGTACAATTTATTTTGAAATCATTTGTCAGTTCTTTAACATGTTTTTTTTTCACTGTTTAGCGCGGCATATATTCCTTCACTGAGCGTTCAGTCACACTAAGGATATTTTAAAAATGATTTCTTTCTTTTTTGTGTGTGTGTTTTTTTCCCTTCCTTTCTCTTCTTTTCCTTCTTTTCTTGCTTTCTTTGTATTTCCTTTTTCTGTGGTTTAATTAAAAATATGGAACTAATCTCAGTGGGGCTCTGCGGTGCATCCCCCGTGAGCAGCGTGCATATTGTTATTATATAGATTATTTGTCTTTTTTATTTTTTTTAAGGGTCTTCAGCCGAGTAGATTCATAACTACAAATATGAATTCTCTATGTTACTTCTATGTTTAAAGTGCAGATATCATATGATACTTAGGCTATAAACTAGAGAAATATAATATATAACTCCAAAGACATGCTGGTAAGTTACTTGGCTCCTGTGTATATTGTCCCTAGTATGTGTATGTATGAATGTGAGTTAGGGACCTTATATTGCACACCCCTTGAGGGTTAGGGACTGATGTGAATGTACAATAGATATGTAAAGTGCTGCGTAAATTGATGGCGCTATATAAGTACCTGAAATAAATAATAAATAAATAACATAAGGGGGGTTTTAGAGGTCTGATTTATAAGCTATTAAAACTCAAAATGTTTGCAACTTCTTTTTATACTGAATTGTCAATTTATATAAAGAATGGAAAAAAAATGTTCTGCTACTTTTTTCTTTAAATATGTATTGTACATGTTTTTTAATATTTCGCATATATGTGTTTTTTTTTTCAACCACACCATGAATAATAGGTATGTATTTAGGTTTTCTTGCATAGCTGCAGTGAGTTTACATTTATTGGTTATGGGTGTGACATTATTTTATTTATTTTTTTAATTATTTTTTTTTTCTTGTTCAATATTTTACTGCTTTAACATCAGACGTAGTACAAACAGTAGCAATGAAAAAGTGCAGGATCAAAAATGGGTATGGAACAGAATAAATAAATAACATAAGGGGGGTTTTAGAGGTTTAATTTATAAGCTATTAAAGCTCAAAATGTTTGCAACTTCTTTTTTATATTGAATTGTCAATTTAAATAAAGAATGCAAAAAAAATGTTCTACTACATTTTTTTTAAATATGTATTGTTCATGTTGTTTAATATTTTATGTATATGTGGGGTTTTTTTCAACCACACCATGAATGATAGGTATGTATTTAGGTTTTCTTGCATAGCTGCAGTGATTTTGCTTTTATTGGTTATGGGTGTGACATTATTTTATTATTTTTTTTATTTTATTATTATTATTTTCTTGTTCAATATTTTACTGCTTTAACATCAGACATAGCACAAACAATAGCAATGAAAAAGTGCCGGATCAAAAATGGGTATGGAACAGAATAAATAAATAACATAAGTGGGTTGTAGAGGTTTAATTTATAAGCTATTAAAGCTCAAAATCTTTGCAACTTCTTTTTATATTGAATTGTCAATTTAATTAAAAAATGCAAAAAAAAATGTTCTGCTACATTTTTTTTAAAATATGTATTGTTCATGTTGTTTAATATTTTGCATATTTGTGGGGTTTTTTTTCAACCACACCATGAATAATAGGTATGTATTTAGGTTTTCTTGCATAGCTGAAGTGAGTTTGCATATATTGGTTATGGGTGTGACATTATTTTATTTATTTATTTATTTTTTCTTTCTTGTTCAATATTTTACTGCTTTAACATCAGACATAGTACAAACAATAGCAATGAAAAAGTCCTGGATAAAAAATGGGTATGGAACAGAATAAATAAATAACATAAGGGGGTTTTAGAGGTTTGATGTATAAGCTATTAAAGCTCAAAATGTTTGCAACTTCTTTTTTATACTGAATTGTCAATTTATATAAAGAATGCAAAAAAAATGTTCTGCTACTTTTTTCTTTAAATATGTATTGTGCATGTTGTTTAATATTTTATGTATATGTGTTTTTTTTCAACCACACCATGAATAATAGGTATGTATTTAGGTTTTCTTGCATAGCTGCAGTGAGTTTGCATTTATTGGTTACGGGTGTGACATTATTTTATTTTTTTTTTTTTTTCTTGTTCAATATTTTACTGCTTTAACATCAGACATAGTACAAACAATAGCAATGAAAAAGTGCCGGATCAAAAATGTGTATGGAACAGAACAATACCAAATATACTAATCAGGTAGATGATAACGATTGATCTAGTCATATGATAAAACATTATTTTATGTTCAAGGCAGCAATGCAGGGAGGAGGAGGAAGAGGAAGGTCGTTATGTAATCTTATGAAAGTTGAATTAAGTGTTTTCATGTTTTTTATACATTTTTTTTATTGCTTAGCACTGCATACATTACTTCATGTAATTTAAAGAATATTCATGTCAAGAATATTTAAAAAAAAAATTCTCCATTTTATTTTTTGTAAAATACTTTTCTCTTACTCTGTACTCTGCATGTTGTTCAATATTTAGCTCAGTGCTTTATGGGCAATTTAAAGTGTATCTAAACCCCGGAACAACAATATAATTTATTGCAGCTCACCAGTCCTTGTGTGGTCTCTGCATTAGTGTCCATGCACACATAGGCTTTAATCAGCATTTTTTGGCTGGAAAACCCAGAACTAGTGAGTTTCTAGAGGAGTTTTTTAGCAGTAAAACGCGGCAAACCAGCGTTATTGGACATTTTTGGAGCAAAATTTTTTTTGGTGTAAAAAATGCTTAAAAATGCAAATGTGGAAAAATGCGGCTAAATGCTAATGCAAAAACATGGAAAAATGCATTTTTAACATGACTGCCAGCATTAATAAAACAACCAGTGTGCAGGGAGCCTTAGTTTTCTTTTTTTTTTTTTTACCTGGTGATCCTGTCAATAACAGGCTTCCTGTCCAAGGGTGACAACGCTGTCCCACAGCACGGTGTCTATGGAGGGGCGGTGTTCTGTAGTCAACAGAATGAACTCAGGCAGGGCTGATAACAATGTTTGAGATTTCAGTGCAGCATTGTCAGCTCACTACATGAATTTAGGAGTTCGATGGATTTCTGGCGGGATCCACAAGTCATTTTTTGCAGTTATGAAACAGACCGAACATTACACCATCAACTGTATATTTCAGACCTAAAATTCATTGTTAGGTTCATCTTCTTACTGCGAGGAGATATTACTACATGCTGACAATCATTTCATTAACAATGCATTGACTTTAGTGTGATTTACATGATCCAACTGGCAACCAATAAGGGTGACTTACTTAAGGCAAATAGACTGTGCACTTTGCAATTGCAGGTTCTCCAGAGCTCAGTAAATGAGGTAAAGCTTCACCTTGCAAAGAAAATACCCAATCACATGCAAGGGAAATTAAAAACAACACTTTTGCTTGCACATGATTGGATGATGGAGGTCAGTATAGCGTCTGCCCATTCAGTAAGCTCTGGAACAACTGCTCTTGCAGAATGGAACTGAAGTTTGCAAAGTGCTCTGTTTATTTGCCTTTAGTAAATCAACCCCATAGTGTGATCTCTCAGCAGCACCGAAAAAACCTATATAGGGACAAATACCTAGGCTTCCATCGCTGACCGCCTTTTTGAAAATACTAGCTGCCTGGCTGTTATGCTTTTCCAATGTCCAGTCGGTATGTTGGTCAGGAGTTCTGACTTTCTAAGCTGCATGATTATTCCGGGTTCAATATCTCATGAAGCAAGTCAGAGACCGCCAGGCAATCAGCATTAATACTTTATGTTTCTCAGTATAAAGTAGGTTCCCTTTAAGGGGGTCCCAGCCCATAGGGAAGAAAAATATATTTTAAATATATTTTAAAAATATTATTCCCAAATAAATTGCCATATATTTGAAATGCTGCAATTTTGGTCATATTCAATATATTTCAAAATATATTTTAATAAATATATATACTGCATGTTGAAATTAGTTTTTATTACAAAATATATGAAAAATATTTCTAAAAATGCATTTCAAATATACTGTATGTCTTTTAAAAAACTATATGTTAAAATGACTTTTTTATATGTTAAGCAACATATGAAGAATATATTTTAAAAAAAAAATGTTAAATATATATTTTTAAAATATATTCTTTAGATTTTTTTAACATATAAAAAAGTAATTTTAACATATATTTTTACATATATTTGTAAATGCATTCCAAAAATGTAGATTTGTATTTTTAAAGACATACAGTATATTCGGAATGTATTTTTAAAAATATTTTTTCATATATTTTGTAATAAAAATGCATTTCAACATGCAGTATATATATATATATTTATTGAAATATATTTTGAAATATATTAAATATGGCCAAAATTGTAGCATTTCAAATATATGGCAGTATATTTGGGAAGAATATTTTTAAATTTATTTCAAATATATTTTTCTTCCATGTGGGAGGGGCTGTTGAAAGACCAGGATTTGTGATTATACTTCTGTGTATAAAAACATATCAAGGAACAGAGATTCTTTTTTTTTTTTTAATTACACCTTTGTTTTACATTTAGATAATTTCTGGATAAAGAAAGAATGTTTCTTCACTTTGTATTGCATTTTAGTTATATATGACATTCATGTTTACCAATAAGAAAACCATGACATTAAAAAAGTAATCCCATTTCACTTACACAGGTATTAGGAAATTGTTGTAATGTTTGGTATATATATATATAATATTTTGTCTTTGTGTAGAAATGTACCCACATCCTATGGAAAACACAACATCTCCTCTAGATGTGCACATTTTACCATTTTTCATGAAAACTGACCACGAATTGTTCATCGTTAGCATTGTCTGCTTTTTCTTCATCTATATAATTGGAATGCTGATGAACATAGTTATCATCGCAGTGATATGTTTGGGCCTCCATTTGCACACCCCGATGTATTTATTTCTCTGCAACTTGTCTGTGGTTGATATGTGTTCTACAACTGTCACCATTCCAAAACTCCTCTACATCTTACTATCTGGAAATAATACAATGCCATTTACACAATGCTTTATCCAAATATATTTTATGTTTACAGCGGCCAGTGCTGAGGACATCATTCTGTTTATAATGGGATATGACCGATATGTTGCAATTTGTCACCCTTTACACTATCATCAGATACTTAATAAGAAAATCTGCATATTACTTATATTAGTCACCTGGATTGGTGGGAATATAAATTCATCTTTGTTTACAAGTTCAATCTTAAAAATGATTTTCTGTTCTTCTGTTACCATTCACCAGTTCTTCTGTGATGCTAAAGCTCTCATCAACATTGCCTGCGGTGGTACTGACGTGTTTTATATCATCTTCTATGCAGAGTGCTTAGTATTTTGGATCTGTCCAGTTATGTGCAACTTGATGTCCTATGTGCAGATTATCAGGGTCATACAACACATTAAATGTAAGGATGGCCAAAGAAAAGCCTTCTCCACCTGTTCATCCCACCTCATTGTTATGGCCATCTACTATGGATCTTGTGTATCTGTATACATGATACCGCCATCAGACCGCTATGCCATACTTGAACAGATCTTAACCTTGTTCTACTCCACAGTGGTCCCCGTGTTGAACCCTCTCATATACAGTCTACGAAACAAAGAAATGAATAGTTCTTTGAGAAAACTAGTGTCGTAACACTCACTAGCAGGGATGAGGTTTGGGTT